>NC_056741.1:744331522-744429022 GCF_019279795.1 Protopterus annectens | reverse complement strand
AAATGCATTTGACAGTGTCCCACATTCGTGGATAAAGGAGTGCTTAAAATGTAAAAGATATACCCTACCCTGATCAATTACGTTACAGTGACCATGAAACAGTGGTAAACCACTTTGCAGTTAAACCATGATAAAGGACAAATTATTAATCCAGGGATACAATTCCAAACCGGGATATTCCAGGATGACTCTTTGTCACCGCTTCTCTTTTGTCTTGCCCTTAACCCATTAAGCTGTCTACTTAACAGATTAGGTCATGGATACAATTTGGCTCTTCTTTTTGTGGATGATTTAAAACTGTATAATTCATCAGATGAGGAACTGAAAGCACAGCTGTCAGTGGTCAAAATTTTTTCAGATGATATAAGAATGTCATTTGGTCCTGACAAATGTGCAAAAGCAACCTTTAAAGCAGGAAAGCTGCAGCACCAAGAAGTAAAAAACTTCAGAAGCCAACTTCATGCTACTCAAGTCAGAAGTGACAAACTTCATGACACCCATGCAGATGGGAACTGAAAGTTCGACTGCTGAATCCTACACAAAGGCACTGTACGAGCACATCCACTCATGCATGAATTATGCAAGCCCAGATAGAAGCAAGACACTTTCTTCCAAAAAAAGGAAGCCAATCTGGTGGTCCCCTGCCATAGACAGACTTTACAACAAAAGGAAGAAACTGTTGCAGAAAAGAGGAAAATCCCAGGATGCAAAAAACTCCCTTACCAGCCTCAGTAAGAAGCTGAGATCCCTATAAAATCTTCCAAAGCTAGTTACGAAAATAAAATTGCCAAAGATTCCAAAGACAACCCCAAGGCATTCTATAGCTATGTCAAGAATCTAAATGGCAATGCTTAAATCTGGTCCAAGCTACAACAGAATGGCACTAAATATACTGATCCCAAGGATATTGCCAATATCCTGGCAGATTGATTCAGTACCAGATTCACCCCCCTCTCACCCCCTAAAGGGCCCATCTCAATACCAAGAGATTGCCAAATTCCAGTAATAACGGCCGCACAGGTAAAAAACTCACTCTCCAAAGTTAAGAATACAGCATCAATGGAACCAGACGACATCCCGGGCTGTGTACCACACGAACTACAAAATGAACTGGCACCTCACCTAAGTGCCATGTTTAATCATAACCTCACCTCAGGCTTCATGCCCACTGAGTGGCACACAGCTACAGTTATCCCACTCCACAAAGGGGGATCCACTGTGGATCTTGGGAACTACTGTCCCATCAGTCTGACAAGCCTGATCTACAAGGCCATGGAACGTATTATCATGGAACTTATAAACAAAGACATTGGCAACCTTCAAACACTGGACACCACCCAGTTTGGGTTCGTGAAGGGCCGATCTTGTCTCCTGAACCTGATTGACTTCTTTGAATCAGTCTCCAGAGCTGTGGACGAGGGTAAGGCAGTCCACACAGCCTATCTGGACCTCGCCAAGGCCTTCAACACTATCCCCCACTCTGGAATCATAGATAAACTTACTAAGCTGGGCATTAATCCCTAAATCACTCGATGGGTTGCCAACTGGAGTACTGAAAGAACCCACACTGTAAAAGCAGCCGACTCCAAATCCTGCTCCAGACAAGTAGAATACCTCCGGGTTCAGTCCTGGGACCGCTCTTGTGTGGCATCTACTTCTCTGAAGTACAGGCCAACACTAAGGGACTCTGGCTAACAAAGTTTGCAGATGACTGCAAACTGGGAGCCATTATTGAATCCTTAAATGATGTGGATATTCTACAAAAGGGCCTTACAGAAACAGATGTTTGGTGCCAGAGCCATGGGATGAAGCTCAATGCCAAGAAATGTATAGTTATCTCTTTTGGGAAAAAACATGTACCCGTGAATTGCCGCACAGGTGGCAGTACACTAAACACAAAAAGTGTGATAAGAGACTTAGGGACACAAGCGGACAGTGGTCTCACCTTCAATAACTACATCGCCACAACAGTCAGGAAATCCTTCTATGTGGCACACCTCATCACTAAGGGCTTTTCATCCAGGAAAAAGGAGGTCATTGTCCCACTGTACTCATCCCTCATTAGACCCATTATAGAATACAACACCCCATTTGGGATTTACCTCTCAAGACATCTGCAACAATTGGAAAGGCCGCGGAAATATCTCACTAAAAGAATCACAGGCCTAAAGCAGATGCCCTATGCTGACCGTCTAAAAAAAACTCTAGCTATACTCTGTCACATATCATCTACTCAGAGGCGATTTCTGCTTAACATACAAGGCCATGTCAAACCCATAGCTGTTGGACATGCTACACGTAAAGAAATCCCAATCCCTCAGAGCCACATGCTCCAGGGATCTAAACTTTGTCATCACAATGATCAAAGCATGCTGGAGGGATAGGTTCCTGACTCATAGACTCCCCATACTCTGGAATAGACTGCTCATTCATGTCAAGCAGAGCACCTCTTTGGCCCTCTTCAAAAAGAACCTTGACGACTGGATGGGAGATAGGAAATTCACCCCGGGGATCACATCAGTCGCCCTGCTAGACAGGGTTCCAGGGAAGTAAATATTGTGGGAAGAAATAGCCAGGGAATTGTTATGGCTAGGCTTGTATAAGCCCTGGGGCCGATAGCTTAGTACCAACCTTTGAACATCAGTTTGGGACAGGAATGTTATATAAAAGAACTTGAGCAAGAGGGAGTGTATAAATATTTGGGAATTGATGAAGGATCAACAGCAAAACATGAACAAATGCAAATAAAACTCAGAAAGGAATATTTTAGAAGACTTAATACTGAAAACAGTGTTGATATCTAGGAACAAAGTCCAAGCTATAAATCAATTTGCTCTTCCTATTCTAAGTACAGTTTTGGAGTGATTAACTTGCCCCAAAAGGTGTTGGATAGGTTGGACAGAAAAACAAGAGGGATGCTTCATGCTCATCAGATGATTTATAAACATCAGTGCATACCAAGACTATATATTCCCTGTTCTGATAGAGGTATGGGCCTCTTCAAAATTGATTACATGTATAGATCTGCAGTTGTAGGGCTGCATACATATCGGCTGACCTCACAAGAACCAAATGTAATGAAACTTTTAAAACATGAGGAGAATAAGTCTAAGATGACTTATTGCTTAGTTTAGGAGATGCATATTGACATCAAGCAGGAATGGAAATCAAACCAGAAGCAGATAAAACTCAGGCTGCAACTGAATGTGCCAAAGAACAAAAGAAAGAATATAAGGTGAAGGATCAGATGAGAAGGTAAGAAATGTGGAAAATGCATAAATATAGTTGCAAGTACAGAAAACTCTTGGAACAACCTCATGTTGATCAGGAACAAATGCAGGAATGGTTAAGAAGAGGTGAATTTAAACCAAAAGATGAAAGGTTAATATCGGTGGACCAAGATAGCAGACTATCTACACGTTGGTTTACAAAGTCCATTGAACATGTGGGAGAAACAGAATTGTAAAACAGAATTGGAAGCAGTCACACATCTTGTTGCTGGTTATGATATACTAATGGCAGAAGTACTGTATACTGAAAGACATAATAATGTGGCAAGACTGTTGAATTGGAGATTGTACAAACATTATAATATTGAAATAATTGAAAAAAAAAACACTGGAAACATGAGCCACAAAGCATTATAGGAAATACTGAAGTTTATATTTCATGGGATCACTCAATACCAACAGTTCATAAAATAGATGAGAGAAAACCAGATATAGTTGTCCATGAAAAGAATACAAAAGTAGCAATGATCGTTGAAATTGCTACACCCAGTGAGTATAGTGTCTACATACAGAGAGACACAAAGTCATAAAATACCAGGGTTTGCAGGCAGAAACAAGGGCAATGTGGAAGAAGGATACCCAGACTGTTCCAAGGGTCTTATAAATAATAATTTGCAATCATACGAAGATATGTTACCAATACTGCGGTGGTGGTGCTGCAGTAGCATTGTTGCCTCACAGTACGACATTGTCCTGTTCGGTTCTCAGCTAGATTGTCTTCTGTGTGGAGACATGCGTGAATGGGTGTACCTTCATTGAAGGTTGTGCATCAGGGTCGGCAACTCGGCATGTAAAAATCTACTGACAATCATTAGTGGACTGGAGTTCCGCTGTGGCGACCCCTAACCGGGAAAAGCTGAAAGACACAACAACTTAGATATGTTACCAATACATGTAACTCCATACGGATTGCAGAAGGATTAATTACTGGGCACATTGTGGGTTGAAACAACCCTAATTTCATGAACTTTAATCACACTTTGACTTAGGAATGGGGTCCATTCTCATAATGGTATTAGAAACCCAAAAGACTTGGAGAAATTAAAAAAAAAGAACTGAGGATTAACCCATATGACATTAGATGGGTAGCCAACTGGCTTATACTTTCAAAGTTGGGGATTCCACCTCCACCAGTAGAACATTTACCAGTGGGGTACCACAAGGCTCTGTGCTGGGCCCTCTACTGCTTGGAATCTATTTCTGGGAAGTCCAGGTGAAAGTAGTCAGCCTGTGGCTTACCAAGTTCGCAGATGTCTGCAAACTCTGAGCAATCATTGAGTTTCTTAAAGATATTAGCATATTACAGGAGGGGATATCACAGACAAATGATTGGTGCCAAAGCCACAGTCTAAAATAAAGTGCAAAAAAGTGCATTGTTATCTTCTTTCACAAATAGGTAGCCCCTGCAAATTACACTATAGGCAGCATCCCCCAAGCTTGAAACCATTGGTGCATAACAGACACACAAGTTGATAGCAGTCTAAACTTCAATCACCATGTGTCCACAGTGGGAAGGAAAGCCTTTTACGTTGCATACCTCATAAGTAAGGGCACTACATCCAAGACCAAGGATGTTATACTTCTGTACTCCACCCTCATCAGACCACTAACAGAGTATAACTCTCCCTTTTGCATATACCTCACCAGACACCTGCAGCAGATGGAGAGAATACAGAGGTTCCTGACCAAGAGAATGCATGGACTCCAAAACATGGCCTACACGGGAAGACTGAAAGCTCTGTCACTGTACTTTGTGTCCAACAGGCTGCTGAGAGGCGAACTGTGCTTGGCCTACAGAGCAGTCTCTGACCCTTTCCTAATGGAAATGCTGCACATTCAAAAATTTAATGAGACAAGAGGCAGTCACTCTCAACCTAGCCTTTGACTTACATAAAACATGCCTGAGAAACAGATGTGTCTCCCAGAGACTACCGCTATTCTGCAATAAACTTCCAATTCATGTTAAGCAGAGCTCCTCAATGACCCTATTTAAGTGCAAACTGGACAAGTGGATGGGAGACTGTAAATTCACCCCTGGGGTACCACCTATGTCCCTCATGGACGGGGGCAGTTGGTGCTGATCATAGATTCACTCTGCAAACAATCAAAGCGTCTAACAATGGTCAATTAGGGAACCATCTAACAATAGTTAATTAGGAACACAGGTATTACATGGCTAGGCTTGTAAAGGCCCTAGGGCCATTAGCCTAGTAACCTCCTATGAACCTATCAACCCGTGAACCTATAAACACAACAGTGTTCCACAGGTCACCACTGTCTCCAGTCACAAAACAACTACATATAAATAAACCCTTAAGACAGAACTAATAAACTGAATTTTGACCTTATTCCCTTTCACATATACTAGTATTTTAACTAGCTTGCATTCATTCAAACCAGCTAGCAATAAAGATGTTGAACATTTTGCATTTATGCACAAATGCACTGCATCTGTTTTTGCCTATATAGCTGGGGCTGTAACTGAAAAGGGTCCTTGGGCCAGTTTACATAGCTGGTTAACAAATGTTAAATAAATAAAAATTAGAAGTTTTAAATATTTCAGGAGTAACAGTCTCACACTGAAAAAGCAATAACTACAAACCACCTCTATTTTTATTCATACCCAGGTAAGTGATTTAAAACTGAATGTGAATAATGTCTATCTAGATATGAGTAAACTTTATGACACTTTAGTAAAATGTATGAATATGTTATGCTGCCTGTTCTCTCTAACCAGATTAGTTTGTACACAAAGGTGAGCAAAACAAAGATCAGGATTTATAAATAAGTTTAATTGAGATATGGATGGGCAGGATTGTTATTTTATGACTTAGGTTTATTGGATAAACTTGGAAGTCTGTAATATGTATTAATAATATTTAAAAACTGAAATATTTTCTATGTACTGAATGTACTGTTTTCTTTTTCTTGCTGCAGGGCTCATTTTTCTGTGGATCTTGTAAGGCTGGATTTATAGGGAATCAAACTGTTGGCTGTGTCCCCAGAAGGTCCTGCAGCAGTGCCTTCTTTAACCTTTGTGATGTTAATGCACAGTGTGTTATTGAATGGAATGGGGATGTATCATGTGTTGTAAGTACAAAATGCAGAGATTTAATACTTGCTAATTTTTTGGTCCATTAATTGCCTTCTTCGTTAATTTTGTTTGGAAAGATCTAATTAAGTAGTTCAGCACTGAAGCATTACATACTGCACACATTCAGATGTGGCAAAAGCCAGTCTATACTTGCATTCTGCGAAATGAATACAAGACTGCATTAATGCATGGCTGTTGGAATTGTGATAACTGTGTATAGAAGGCTCATACTGGTAGAACAATCGCACAGTACCCCTGTCTCTGTGTTACTTCAGCTTGGCACTCTCCCTTAATTCTAAATATCCAATCATGTTGTTAGGTTGTTAATCAGTTTTCACCAAATATGACAGAAATACTCTTTCATTAACATGGTTTAAGAAGACTTTCTTATACAATGGTAAAAGCTGTTTACATTAATGCTTACATTCACAAAGCTTAGCTCACAGAAAGTACATTTTTCTGCAGTTTTGAAAAACCCCGCAGCAGTATTTAAATACTGTCAGCTGGCACAAAGTACTCATGGGTTAATGTTAAACTTGGTAATGTTAAATTAAATTGGCATGTCCAGCAGTTTGCACTGGGGATAAACCACCTCTGCAGTTATTGCTTCTGTTAAAAAAAAAAAAAAACAGCAGTAAACAGTAAAATGTATTAATGCGGGGCAGTATTTATTATAATGCATGGATTGGTCAAAAGGAGAGACAGAGAGAGAGAGAGAGAGAGAGAGACACACACACCATATGTGATAATAAAAGTACAGTGCTGCCTCTAGATTTGCATCCCTGCATGGTGTATCATTAGGACAACATATAGTATGGCACTAATTACTGTCAATAGAAACTTTAATGAAGTCTGGATTCTGATGTTTGCAAGACTATAATTGTAATTAGAGCAACAAAAGACAACAATTAGATGGATTAAGAGCAGTGGAGTATCCCTACTGTTTATAGTCCTAGAGGAAGACAGGGAAGGCATATGGGTTATTATGGATATCAAGGAGCCGATGTGCAATATTTCATATACAATAGCCAGGAACAGGAGTATGGCATGCAGACATTAGAAGGTCATTGGACAATATTTCCAACTGTGCACAGCAGCTGAGACTAAGCAACCTATGAATGTCTGCTTAATAACTGCATGCAGCTTCTTGTTTTGAGGAGTGCATTAGTGCAGGTCAGCAGGTGTATATTGTACTGGAAGGAGGGTGGGAGGGAGGCTGCACAGGTACTCAATACTGCTGGTGTAAATATGGTACTGTGCCCTTGTTATAGCCATGCATGTAGGCCATCGATCCTGGTGACAGGATTGCTTCTACCAGCACTAAGCCCTTTGATTGGGTGCATTTGCCTTCCCACATAGGGATCTCTAGTGTAAGCATATAGTGTAGCATATCATTACATAACTCATAGGAAAAGCATCACTATGTTGTAACACACATCATAGCTACCTGTGCTAGTGGTTCATAGGTTCATAGGTTGGTACTAGAATATCGGCCCTAGGGGCCTATACAACCTAGCCATAACAATTCCCTAGATATTACTTCTCTGGTCCCCTGGTAGTGACAGTCCAAAAAACAAAATGTCTCTGTTGCTGTCTGTAGATAACAGCCACCAGTTACAGGCCGGTTTCCTGCCAGATATACAAGTGCCTTATACATGAGAGTGGCTAAAATGTAGAGAGAGAGAGAGATTTCTGTCTTATTCTACAGATGTTACTTTACGTACGTCAAAGTCGCATAGGTAGTCTACACATGGATACAGAAAGGATGCAGCATTTAGAATTAAGAAGGGAGAGTGACAAGCTGAAACAAACAGGGATTACATACAGTTATGGAATTCTTTGTGATAAACAAATGGGTTTCAGAAATATTTTCATTACCATGAGGGCATTGTACTCAGCCACTGACACCTTTTATAACAATATAAATGATTCATAACTAACAGGGGGTCTTATCATTGATACAACAACAGCATTTGAAACAGTAAATCATACATTGGTCCTTTACAAAGTTAACAAATTCAGTTTTGGAACAAATGCAGTAAGCCAGTTTCAAAGTTACCAGCAAAACAGAGAATTTCAAGTACACCTAGGAACCTGCCTTTTGACTGAAGGTACAATTGACATAGGAGTTCTGGAACAATCCATCCTTGGTCCATTGTTATTTTCCTTATTCATCAATGATATGCCTTCTGTCCTGCCCCACCTCAACAGAAAATACAGTCTAGCTTTACACGTGTACGCCATTGAATTAATAAAATATTCTCCTAATCAATTTCCTAAAGTCTAACATCATGATATCTTGCACCCTGCAAAAACTCCCTAAATCCCCAAATCTAATTATTAGTGATACAGATGCAACCCACTACCACTAGTAATAGTAGGAAGGTAAATAATGATCACCTTCGACCCTGCACTTTCATTGGCCAAGAGTACTCACAATATTATTAGTAAAACATTCTACCAACTAAAACTGTGCTATAGAATTTCACACCTCATCACCCCTATAGCTCATAATGCCTTACCTCAAAAAGGGCTTATCCCTAAAATCCACTATGGACTCTCTCTTTTAACATGGCATTTCCACCTCAAACCCCAAACTAATCACTACCAAATTCTACAGCAGTGTAAGTAGCTACCTGTAAAAAACTTTTCATTCTAGCTGTTAAATGTACTAGTAGTTAAAAAAGGGGACACTGTCTCCCCCCCCCCCTGAAAATAGTGATAATGGAGAACACTGAACTGAGTGTAAATTGACTCTAGGAATATGAGCATGAGTTACGCTCAGTACTGTGTTCTTTATTATTGACTAATTCATAATGTGTATAACTGGTCAAAGTTTATTTTTTAACATAATAAAATAAGCATCTAGAACAAATTGGTCAAGAGCAAACTGAGAGACCATGCCAAGTATATGAGTAAGTAAATAAATAATAATAAGTGCAAGAACTCAGTATATGACAGATATGGTTGCCACCCATCCCGTTGTCAGTGGGACACTCACGGGTTGAGCCTTCTCATCCCGTTTCCCACATTTGCAGACAGTGGGACTTTAAAAGTCCCATTTTCCACTTTTCGTGCTCTTGAATTGCCATTGCCTTAGAAAAGCCGAAAACACTTCTGTTTATTTCCACGGCAATGCGGCTACATCACCAACCCTGACCTGCAGTTAGAGGGATTCCCTGCTAGGTCCAGGTGGTGTAATTCAAGAAGCAATTGGCTGCATGGATTGGAGGGGGCAGGGATTCACCTCGAAGAGCCCAATAAAGGTCGCAGCTGTAGAGCAGTTTTGTCTTAGTGCTCTACAGCTGTGAAGGAATTGGGACTTAAGGTCTGAGATTTCCAATCCCAGCAGTGAAGAAGCCATCCAGCAAAGAAGCCAGCTAGCCAGTAAAGAAGCCAGCCTGCAAGGGAGCCTACTAGCCAGCCTGCAAGGGAGCCTACTAGCCAGCCTGCAAGGGAGCCTGCTAGCCAGCCTGCAAGGGAGCCTGCTAGCCAGCCTGCAAGGCCCAGGGAGCCTGCCAGCCTGCAAGGGAGACTGCCAGCCAGCAAGGGAGCCTGCTAGCCAGCCTGCAAGGGAGCCTGCAAGGCCCAGGGAGCCTGCAAGGCCCAGGAAGCCTGCTAGTCAGCCAGCAAGGGAGCCTGCCAGCCAGCAAGGGAGCCTGCTAGCCAGCCAGCCTGCCCAGCCACTTGAGTAGACAGAGACAGTCATCCAACTAGCTGGAAGGAAGCAAGCTAGCCCAGCAAAAACTGTGATAGTGGTAAGTACATAACATAGTATTTTGTGGCTTTAGTTATTTAAAATGGGAATATTGTGCTTTATTTAATTTTTAATGTTTAGAGGTAGATGTGGATGTAGTATGCAGTATTTAAATCTGTGCAGTGGTTATTTTGAGATTTTTGAGTAGTAGTTTAAAATGGGAATATATTGTGGTTTATTTAAGTTTTTAATGTTTAGAGGTAGATGGGGGTGCAGTACGCAGTATTTCAATCTATGCAGTGGTTATTTTGAGATTTATGAGTAGTAGTTTTTAAAGGTATAAAACCTGTATGTATATGTAATTGTTATTGTTTTTGAGGGTATGATTTGGAAGCATTACTTTTAAAAGGCTGAACTGTGTGTATAGAAGTTGTTTATTTCTGGTGGGGGGCAGTGAAATATAAATTTAGTGTGATGTATTTCTATTGTCGTAGCTTTTTCTGGGTATTTTCTGTTTGCAGATAGAAAATGTTCGAGCATAGTTTGCACTTTTTTGTGTGGAAATGTGTGCAATTTAATACTGTTTTCAGGAAGTTAGGATATACTGTTTGGGTAATTTTTCCTGTTAGTTCTTGCAAGTCAGTGTGCATGTGGTACGTCTACCTTTTTAGGGGGAATGTTAACAGTTAATGTAGTGCATTTATTATTCTAGTTGGTACATGTTGCCAACTTGCCAAAGCTGTTTCAAGATTGTTTTCATTTATACTTGTAAATGTGTGCATTTAATTTTTTATGCGTTTTTGATAAGGTTAAAATGTACTGCTTTGCTTGTAATGTGAATATGGGTGTGCTGCTTTTACTTGGGTCTGTTTATTGCATTGCAGTGCTGGGTAAATTACGCTTAATTGCTATGTTTTGAGGTAAAAGGAGTCCATGGAGTCTGCTGAACATTGTAGTTTATTTTACTTCTCTTATATGAAGTATTTTTAAAAGGTAAAATGTTTATTGACTTTTTTCTTGTTATTTTATTTTTTTTTTGTGGATGCATGCTCAGAAGTTAATGCAGTGTATTTGAGATTGTGCTAAACCATGTCATTGTTACAGGGTAGTTTGCTTTTAGGGTGCAGTTTGTAATTTTGTGTTTTTCTTTGCTTTAGCTTTGATTTGCTAGTGTGCAGTATGTAGTACTAGGGTTCAGTATGTAGTTTTGTGTTTTTTCTTTGCTTTAGCTTTAATTGACAATAAAAAGTCTTAATTTTATACTTGGCTTGTATGTGGTATGTAGATTTTTTTAAGTTTTCTTTCTGAATAGTCATGGTTGGTTTATGATTTTTTTTACTTTTTAAATAAACAAGTGTCTCTTTAATGAGTAGTGTGTTTTTTATTCCTTTAAAGTTTATTTACTGTTAGAACTGAGTGTTTTCTTGCAGTAATGCTTCACTTCATTTAAATGGTTTGAGTTTTCAGTATGCTGTAATGTCACAATGTTGTATCCATAACTGTAATACTTCATCTCCTTTAACACCTTTGGTGATGTCATGGTGGGGGTGTGGTCAGTGTCATATTGGTCACAACCCCTGTCCTATTGGCCACACCTCCATGTCTCACTTTGGCCTTGTTAAAAGGTGGCAACCCTAATGACGGATAACACTTTTAATATACCATAAACAACAAAACAAAACAAAGGCGAACGCTTTCGCAACCCCTGTTGCTTCTTCAGATCTAACACACAATAAAAATCACAACAGTTATATAGACAGCAATCAGCATAAATTATCACTTCGTTAAATATCCAGTTAACATCTTAAAGTCCTAGACCTAAGGGCTGGATTCAAGGGAACAGTCCCATTGAGTCCCTTTCCTCTCTGTTTGCTGCAAGAGTATAGATCCATTTAATCTCCATACATTCAACTTTGGTCTTAAAATCTCCACCACTCTTGGACTGGTTATAGAGCGAATGTACGTCCACTCAAGGGATTTATAAAGGTATTATCATCCCTGATATAGCAACACACATTACAGCAACCACACACTTTCGTCCCAGAGCTATCATTGGCCGTAACAGGCCTAGAGTGATTATCTTTCACAAGCGGTTTATAACAAAGTAATTTTTTAAGAAAAGTGTTATTTTTAAAAACAAACCCTGGTTGCTCATCTAGAACCTCCATGTTGGATGTCAACACTCTCTAATGTTTTTTAGCAATGTCACAAACAGAATTTACATCATTTATACATCCCCTGAGTGTACATACATTCACTTTTGGCGCCCATGCAGATTGCAATAGCAGCAATCTAGTGTTCCTAGCCATCTGTGATGAATGTAGTTCCTACTATGTAGGTATGACCACTAGGCAACTGAGAGATCGCATTAAAGAACACATTTATGCAATCAATAAAAGGGATAACAGGAATGCTCCTTCTAAGCATGTGGTTAAACAAGGAACCCTGCATACTTTTAAATTTTTGGTTTTAGAGATCTATACCCAGTCCAAGAGGGGTGGAGATTCTAAGATTAAAGTTGAATATATGGAGATTAAATGGATCTATAATCTTGCAGCAAACAGATGGGACTGTTCCCTTGAAACCAGCCCTTAGGTCTAGGGCTTTAAGACGTTAATTGGATGTTTAACGAAGTGATAATTTATGCTGATTGCTGTCTATATAACTGTTATGATTTTTATTGTGTGTTAGATCTGAAGAAGCAACAGGGGTTGTGAAAGTACTCACCTTTGTTTTGTTTTGTTTATGATATATTAAAAGTTTTATCCGTCATATACTGAGTTCTTGCACTTCATATTAAAATACAATAAGTAATTCAAATCTGTCCCAGACAGTGATTCATTATGTGTATAAATGGTCAAAGTTTGTTTTCAAACAAAATAAGTAATTTAAGTCTATCTCAGACAGGGATAGTGTGATGTCATACTATCAGAAGTGTATTTTACAAAAGCCTGCAGTTTGTATGAGCCAATGGAGATGGTCTTTGTTTTCAAGCATACAACTGTTTTTTTTTTTTTTTATATATATATTTAAGTAAAGTTAGGGTTCAACTAATTCAAGTATACAGTGAAAAGGAAAAAGGTAGGATGTTTTACCAATGAATGTAGTCTGGACTAAAGCAATACTGTCACTAGAATAAATGAAACATACATTAATGTGACGATAAAAGCATATTTTAAAGAATCAGTACTATAACTATGATTTGACAGTAATAAAAGAGAACACCAACGATCATGATTTAAAATGTTATGATAGCAGGGCATGTGCAAAGCTACGCTTCTGCTGTAACATGTCAAACTTCATGAAGAAGCATTGTCTCAGTACAGTGTTGTACATTATCACTCCGAAAACAGAGTTACAAATCAAGCAACCTGATTATACACATAGACACATTTAAGAAGATAGCATTGCCAGTATAAAAACTTGTTTTAAAGCCTCCACAGGAGAAAGAACTGTCTATAGGCTAGGCCCAACTGTTCAAAACAGACTTCCTGCACAAATGAGGCAGCAAGAGACACTTTAATTATTTTGAAGCAAATTAAAAGAACGGCTGTTTAAGGTCACCAAATGCTCTTGCTCCCATGATGATGGCTAGTCCTTGCAGCTTAACAGTAGTCATATTATCTTTTGTAAAGATGTACTTTTAACAAATGACCACTGATTGAATGCCTGCCCTAACTGTATACACTGTAAATAATGTCAATTGCATTTGTAATTGTAAATAATATAGAAAATGTATTGTCTTAGCTTTGTTACAGTACTATGCACAATTCTGTGTATTTTTTAGTCTATGTATAATTTTCAGATTATGTCTTACAGTATGGTGCCCAAGTCATGGCTGAAAAAAGCCTGTCTACCAGTCCACTTACCTAGTCAGATTGAAATAAATGAATACATCTATAAATACACATATGGATCACACTAAAGGACATATCAATATATCACTCTTGCCTTTTGATTGCTTAAGCAGTCTCATCCCCCTAACCTTTGAATACAACTGTTGCATTTTGTTACAGCTTAGTAAGTTTTCCATAGGCACATATGATTGATGCCTCATAGTGTTTGAGTCTCCACTTTGGTTCTTGTCTGAGGCACCTTCTACACATCAAGCCTATTTCTCCCACATCCCAAAGATATACTGCTAAGTGAATAGTCAACCGTGTGTGTGTGTGTGTGTGTGTGTGTGTGTGTGTGTGTATATACACATCCTATGATTTACTGAAATCCCATTCAGGAATTTAGGAATGATTTTCTCTGTTACTTCCAGAAAGGGTGCCATCAACCCTTGACCCTGAAAAGACTGTAAAGTAGGCATTAAAATGAATTAATGCATTTTAACTTCAATAAACTGTCTTGTTGTTGTGCATATACCTGGCAGAAACATCATGCTTTGTCACAATCTGCAGTTCTTAGCCCATAAAGTGGTTTGCAGTTGTGAACCTGTTATTTTCCAACACCTGTATTAGGGATATTCCATGCAAAAGAAAAATTATTGCTCAACAGTTTGCCCTCGCAATGGGAGAGTGAGTACAAGTTACTTAATATATACCTGTGTATTACTGAATAAAAATAAAAGCAGCAGACTTTCATGCAGTCAGTGAACTTGTGTGTGTAAAATCACAGCACAGACATGTTTGTAACTTTTAACTTGTGTCCATTAGCGCATTTAAGGTTTCATGCCTTTCCACAACAGAGGATTCAGTGACACTCAGTTTGGTCAAATTCAGTTGCTGAAATTAGTCTTGCAGAAACAAGACTCACTAGGCAGGAGGGTTATACCATTTTCTCTGGGGGGAAGGGTCTCCCACACTCTCTGTCCATGCACTTGGAGCTGTACCCCCCAACATTTAATTTTTATTTTATGTTTTAGTACATTTTATGGGGCAGCCATGGTGGTGCAGTGGTTAGCATTGTCACCTCACAGCAAGAGGTTCTCCGGTTCGATCCTCGGTTGGGGTGCCTTCTGTGCGGAGTCTGCATGTCCTCCCTGTGGTCGTGTGGGTTTCCTCCGGGTGCTCCGGTTTCCTCCCACATCCCAAAGACATGCAGTAGGTGGATTGGATACTCTAAATTGGCCCTAGGTGTGAGTGTGTGCATGTGTGTGCCTTCTGTGGAAGGTTGGGCGCCGGGCTGGCAACTCGACACTGTAAAACTCCACTGCCAATCATGAGCGGACAGGTGATCCACTGTGGTGACCCCTAACCGTGAAAAGCCGAAAGAAGAAGAAGTTTTAGTACATTTTATCATTTGATGTTAGATATGGTACCAGGGATACCTATGAAACTTTCAGTGTTAGCATAGTTGAATCTGTAACAGTTAGCATGTGCAGACAGTGCAGTACACAAACACTGTATAAATGCTTATTATATTTGAGCAGTTTGGCATTACTATGCATACTCAGTTTGTCCCCCACCTGATGCACCTAAGTATTCTCCATGTACAAGCACCTCCTTGCCTCTGTTTAGTTACCCTAAGCACCAAAAAACTGGCATGAGTCCCCCTGACAAACTCCCAGTGCTACTATGCCTAACCTTAGGACTAACAACCTATACTTCATGACCCTCCCTTGGTGGATGTCTAAGGATGGATAACACCAGCCCTGCCATGGAATCTTCCATTTATCCATTCTTGCCTTACTGTTTCAGCTAGGCTAACTTCATGGGTTAAGTTTATTGCCACTACCATGTGAAGACCCCCAGTGCTTTGTTAACTGTTTTCTTAATTTCCCCTGTCCCACACACAGTAACTACAGTGCCTTTTCACATCTCCTTCAGTGTTCTTTTGTCTCAGATTTAATCCAGTCCTCTCACCACTAACAGCATATCCAAGCTATCCTCTTTTGACCAAACTCTCAACAAGCAGAGCCACCAATAGTCTGTGAAGAGGCTAATAAAGACCTTTTTCCTCATCCAGACTGAGCCATCCTGGATCCTAGATGTCTTCCTACATTATTGCCAGATGCTAACATTATCAGTCCCTGGCTTAGTGTAGCTACAGCAAATGCTTGTAACTTATCAACTCTGCCATCCTTCTTTGTTTAGTATCTCTCTAGAGTCATATTATCATCTGTTTAAAAAGGATCTGCTATGAAACAGTTTTTCATACTGAGTTGAGATGCAAAACATTATAATTGTAAAATCTAAAGTAAGTTAAATCATAGTCTTAACAAAGCCGTATACTAAACAGTGTAAAACACTAAAAACAGTATTTTATGCAAGGGGAGGATTATGCCCATCTACACCCCTCTTGTGGTGACTCTGCACCCATAACCCCATCTTAAGATATATACTTCTTAGGTAGCACAAACTCAGAGAAAAGGGAGAATGTGTACAACATAACCCCCACCTTTTCCATTTTCTGTGGGCTGCATGGCATCATAATACAGTACAGCATCTGCTACGAAGCAAGCATAAGATGTATGTCAACAACACACAAGTATGACTTTACATTTGTGGTATTTTAAGATACAGCTGTAGAGCATACAATAAGCAGCAGTGATGCCATGTAAAAGCCTTTCTTGTAAATCTACTGGCCACTCTTTTCAGCTACACACAAACACTTAGTTACATGATTTCATCTTCCCTCCACAGATCACTTTTATTTATTATCTTATCACTAAGATTAGTCATTCTTTTTATTACAACTTCCTTCTTGTATCTGTATACTTCCTGTCTATCCTTCCCTTTAACATGTAAAACTAGGCATCCTTTACTTCTGTTTTTTTGTTTTCTTATTCTGTCCTTACTTATCACCTAAACCATTGCCTTACTGTCTAGTTCAAGTCTTGTTCCAACCACTTCTCCTGTTCACTTTCTGCAACTGTATCATGAAAGACATTATGCTTTCCCTGACTACCCGCCTTATTATTCCCCATCCATACCACTCCTGTCTGCTGTTGTTTCTATGCATTACAATTCCCCTTGATCCTTGCGTAACACAGTGGTCTTCTACCTCACCCAGCCTAATGCTCATTCTCCCATCTTTATGGCCTATGATATAAGTTGTCTGCTGTGCTATATATACAGTGGTCCAGCATATCCCATCTCCCTACCTCACTGTGTGCACTCACTTAGTTCTTCCAAGTTCTAAACTCTTTATCACTGCACATAAACCTGTCACTCAGCCTTTGAATATCTCTCACCTCCTAAGCATTAGAGGTCCTGCTTACATCTTAACAGATGTAGCGCTATTAACATTGCTATGACTCTCACTACATCAGTTCATTCCGTTATTGTCTTTGCCTTTTACTCCTACTAACCAGTAAGCTCACCATCCTCTCCTTCGGTCACCTCAGTTCCTATCACACAAGATGCCATATACTACAGTAAACCTCTCTGTTAACTGGAACTCAAGCAACCAGCACTCTCAAGCAACTGGCAAAAAAAAATCAAAGAAATACAGTACAGTTTTCATGTGTTGCACTTTCTGTCACCCCCCCTCCCCCTGCAGAAATATACCTTATGTTTTTAGAGTTTTAGAGTTTTAAAAAGGAAGACAAGAATAAATTCCCTCTCTCCCCACCCTGAGAACAAGTCAAACCAAACAAATAGTATAGTCAGGCCTATTTTTAATAGTAACTCGTAAGCAACCAGAAACTACAGTTATCTGGCATCTACCAATCCCCATAGGTGCTGGTTAGCTGAGAGTTTACTGTATTGGGTAAATTTCATCTCTACAGCTTTCATTCTATCCATGATAATGGTAAAGAAAACACAAAAAAGAACCTGGACCTCAAACACCAGATACATTTAATAGCAAAAAATGAAAGGCAATGCTTTCAGGATACTTCCCTTTGTCAATGCTCATAAACAACAGCTGCAGTCAGTAACTTTATATCAATCACATGACACAAAACACCAATCGGACATCATAAAAATTCAAATAACACTTAGTAATATACTAAAAAATGCAAAAAATAAAATTTGTATAAAAACTAAACCAAACTTTACTCATAACCTCATTTGTTTAGACTTCAATATTGGATTGAACCTAGCATTTAGGCCTGTTTCCTTAGCAGCCTGCATTCTTAAAATCCATTTATACTCAGCAGTCTCTGTTTCATTACTAAAATTGCCCTGTATTATTCTTGGTACTATTTTTTTTTTTTTTTTTGTAACTCTAAATTTAAACGTGTTGCATACCCTTTTCTTTAACATGCTTCACAAGAAAACTAGTAGTATACAATGATTGGCCATTAACATTCAAAAATGAACACATTGATTGGTCACCCCAACCAGCATGCCCGTTGTAAATCGAGCATATACCAATGGAAAAAGGTCCAGTTGCCTGGACTTTCTTACAGTAATATATGCGAAAACTTTTTAAGTTTTCTTCACCATAAAAAAATAAAAATAATAAAATTAGAAATCCAGAGAGTCTGGAGGTATGAGAGAGACAGGATGGAGAAAATACTGGAAAAATTAGGTATGTTATTAAAAATTAAACAAACATACCTGATTTTCCTTGTATTTTCTCTGTTCTGTCTCTCTTGTGAATTTTAACCTTAAAAAAATGAGCAACAGAGATCTTCTTTCTTTGTTGCTTCCTTTCCAAAGCATTAATGTATACACATGCGCAGTACATTAAAAAAAGCAGCGGGATATCCAACAAAAGTGGAAGAACACCATGGAGCCATTATACAAATACATTATTTAAGAAAAGTAAATACATTTTTCTTAAATAATGTCATTGTATAATAGCAATAAGCAACTCCTGGGTGTGGTATATTGAAGACTTACATTACTGCAGTGATGGTGCTGCAGTAGCGTTGTCACCTCACAGTAAGACGTCCTGTTCGATTCTCAGCTAGAGCGTATTCTGTGTGGAAACATGCATGAATGACTGTACTTTCGTTGAAGGTTGTGGTCAGGGCTGGCAACTCGGCATGTAAAATTCTACTGCCAATCATTAGCGGACCGGAGTTCCGCTGTGGCAACCCCTAACCGGGAAAAGCCAAAAGACACAACAACAGCAACAACAACCCATGGTTGCTTTTGTTTAATCACTTGAGCTTTGCCCTCGTGATTAAACCACAACAACCATGGATACATTTTCAATATACTACACCCTGTCATTGGTTATTGTTATATTAACTCCCTTCTTATATCAGTCAAATGCTCAGAGATTCTTTCTGTTAACTTCCTGTTACATTTACCTACATAAAACACTAACATATAACACAGGTAGCCAAATATACTATATTTTCAGTATTACATGTTGCATAGCAATTAAATTCATATTTTCTGCTATCAATAGGATGTATAAATTCAACACAATTTAGAATATATCTACAAAAGGAGCAATTATAACAAGGGAAAGTACCATTCTTACTAACAGAAGTACACTCTTTAATGTTCATCTCTCTAGAACGTAATCTTTTTTTAAGTTTTGACATTTTCTAAAAGCAAATTGTGGAATATTCTCTATAAATCTATTCAGTTATGGTAGTGCATTTAAAATGCCCCCGATATTTTTGATCACATTTATTACCTCATTGGTTGTAGTGCGATAGCGAGTAATATATCATAAACCATGATAATTGTTGATAAATAGTCATAATGGAGAATTGTTAAAAAGGAAAATAGAGCAACCTCAATTGTTCCTTACAAAAAGAATACAAGACATAACAAACCCACCTTATACAGAGCACCTTAAAGCCCTTTTGCTCTTCTCAGTTTTCTGTAGATTGCTGACAGATGATCTGTATCTGGCTTACAAGGCATCCGCAAACCCCGCACTTAAGACTTTCGTACATATTCACGTCAAAGAGTACCAAAAATACAAAGTCTAGGGACCTGAATATTGTCTGTGATTTAAACAGAACATGGAGTGATAGATATGTGTCCCAGAAATTGCCCATTCTATGGGACATCCATGTGAAGCTGAGTTCATTTATTACCCAGTTTAAGCACAACCTTGACAAGTGGACAGGGTACAGGAAATTTGCACTAGGCCTGGCACCCATGTCCCTTATGGACAAAGGTAGCTTATAAATGCCTGACCCTCAATATCCTATTTGTATACAATACATCATTATTCTTTCAGGAAAACTTGGCTAGGCTTCGAAAGGTTCCTTGGGTCACTAGTCTAGTAACAGTCTATGAATCTATGAATAGATAACTCTAAAAAGAAAAAAAAAAGGGTGGAATAGATAGATTACGAATAAGCATTTGACAGCATTCCACGTTCCTGGATAAAGGAATGCTTACAGATGTTTAAGATACACCCTACACTGATCAGTTACATTCCAGTGACTGTGAAGCAGAGGCAAACCACTTTGAAGTTGAGCCATGACAAAGGGCAAATTATTATCCCAGGGATAAAAATTCAAAAGGGAATATTCCAGGGTGATTGTCACTGTACTGTTTTGTTTTATCCTTAACCCATTAAGCTGTTTGCATAACAGATTAGGTTTATGGTTAAGCTCTCAGAAACCAACCTTATTTAAACATTTCTCATCTACTTATGGATGACTTAAAACTGTATGGTTCATCAGATGAGCAGCTGAAAGCACAAATGGCTAAAACTTTCTCACATGATATAAGAATGACATTTGGTCTTGATAAATGCACAAAAGCAACGTTTAAAACAGGATGGTTGCATAATATCAACCTGGGACAAGAATGTGGGATTAAAAGAACTTGAGTAGGAGTATTTGGCAATAGATGAAGGATCAACAATAAAACACGAGCAAATGTGACTAAAGCTCAGTAAGGTATACTTCAGTAGACTAAAACTGATATTGAAAATTGCCTTGATGTGTATGAATAAAATCCGAGCTATAAATCAGTTACAGTTTTGGAGTAACTGACTATTAAAACAATTCGACACAAAAACAAGAAAAATGCTTCATGCTTATAAAATGATATATAAAAACCAATGTATACCAAGATTATATATTCCTCACTCTGAAGGAGATATGGGCCTCCTAAAAATGTATTACATGCATAGATCTGCAATTGTGGGACTACGTACATACCTGCTGGGCTCACTGGATTCAAACATAATAAAAGTTTTAAAACAGAAGGAGAAGAAGTCTAAGATGAAATCTTTGCTTAGTTTAGCAGAAGCATTTCAATTTCAAGCAGGAATGGAAATCAAAACAGAAATATACAGAAATCAGGAATGTGCCAAAAAAGAAAAGAAGGATCAGATGAGAAGGAATGAAATGTGGAAAATCCATAAACACAGTTGCAAATACAGTGATCTCCAGGAGCAACCTCATGTTGGACAAACATTGACAAAGGAATAGTTAAGGAGAGACGAATTGAAACCAAAATATGAAAGTTTAATAATGTCAGCCAAGGTCAGTGGACTATGTACATGTTGGTTTACAAAGTTCATTGAAAAGGTGGGAGAAACAGATAAATGCAGGTTCTGTAAAAAAGAACTGGAAACAGTTGCACATCTTGTTGCTGGGTGTGATACACTCATTGCAGAAGGCCTAAATACTGAAAGGCACACTAATGTAGCAAGACTACTGCATTGGGGTTTGTGCAAAAGAAGTAGCTGAGAAGCATTGGAAATGTGAACCAAAAAGCATTATAGAGACTAATGAAGTATATACTACATGGGATTACCTATTCCCAACAGTTCAAAAACTAGATGTGAGAACCAGAAACAGTAGTCCATGAAAAAAAGATGAAAGTAGCATCAGTCATTGAAAATGCTTCACTCAATGCTTAGTCTTTTTATTTTATTTCTTTAACATTCGTTTACTGGGAAAGTCCGACTGGGACAGAGCCCATTTCCAATTTTCAGCGGAGGCCTGGGGAGAAATGCTCCCAGTCTTTGGAATGTGGGAGGAAACCCACATGAACACAGGGAGGACATGCAACCTCTGCACAGAAGGCACCCCAGCCGAGAATCAAACTAGAGAATTTCTTGTTGTGAGGCAACCATGCTAACCACTGCGCCACATGCTGTGTCTTATGTACAGAAGAACACAAAGTCATTAAATATTAAAATTTGCAGACAGAAACAAAAGAAACATAGATGATAGCCTGACAGTTCCAGTAGTACTTGAAACAATAAAACTAATAAAAAAAATTGTAGTTATTTGCTACCAATGCATGTAACCCCATATGAATTACAGAATGAGGCAATTCAGAGCATTTTGTGAATACTTACAAGAGCACTCTTGGCATCAAAGACTGAAGCAATAATAATTTCATGAACTCTGATCATAAGCTGGCTTAGGAACGAGGCCCATTCTCATCATGTTATTAGAAACCCAAAAGACTTGGAGAAATAAAGCCAAGAGTGTGTCTCCAGTACTTTTGTCCCTTTTCCCAGTGAGAGGACAGCAGACTAAGCTTTGTCATTCTTCTACTCCACCTCATCGCCATTGCGTTCAAGCCACTTATCAGACTTGATTCACATGAGTTGTAGTCAGAGCTTCATCCGTTTTGGCTGGATGAGCTGATTTTGATTTTTAGGTTTCAGCTGTGCTGTACTCTTTCTCTGCTTTTACAGAACCATTCTTGTAGCTTGCACTGCATAACCATAATCCAACACTCTGGAAAACGCAACCAGGTAAAAACTGAGCCAGGTTTAAAAAAACAAAAAACAAACAAACATAAAAAAATAGCTCCGATAAATAAACATGGAGTAAAACTTTTAATTAATAAAATAAAAAATGACAAGGTTTCCCAATAAATTGCTTTCTTAAGTCAATTTCTTTTGCAATTCAGAAATTGACTTGAGAAAGGAATTTATTGCCAAAGCTTGTCATTTTTATTTTATTAATTAAAGGTTTTACTATATGTTTATCTGAGCTGTTTTTGTTTTTTACTACCTAACAGTATTTAGTTTGAGTTTCTACTCTATATTAATGTAATCTCCAATTTTTCTTCGTTCTATCTTATTTTCTTCCTCACTGTGTCTACTGCAGTAGAAGAGATTTTTGTTTGTAAAAAAGACAGATATGGTTTTCAACCTGGGTAGAATGCAATGCAGGTGTCATTCACCCTCGTCTTGCAAAGACTTAGAGTCACAGGGCTTACATGTTCACTATCCCATGTAGAGATTTTATTATTTCTGAATAAATATAATAAATTACTTTCATTTGGGCAGAGCTTATTGCATAACCTTGGAAGGTGCTAAGTGCTAGATATATTACTGTTTGGCTTTAGATTCTCTGATATGGCATTACCTTATCCGATGGCACATTCAGGTAGAACAACATCAGATATTGCTGTCTAGAGCAGGAACAGATCACCTCAAAGTGGCCTCTAAGAAAAATTGTAAGATGTGGTTTCTCATGAGTTTCCCATTTGTACAGGTACAACTCTAAGTTCAAACAGATCTTGCACAACAAACCTGGGTCCATTTTGGAATGTATTGGTCTGGCAACTGTAGAGGATGATGTGAGTATTCTGAGCACGTCAAGGCAATTTCTGGCCGATAGTGGGTAGCAGGATCTTGAAAGTGGAAAAATGTGAACAGAAAACTGAGAGAAGGTAGGAGAAAGGAGCTCAGCATAGTGAAGAAGGTGACAAAATGAGTAAAAGTAGAGGTGATGTGATTAAAAAAAGAACAGCTCAAGACTGAAACTGGACCAGTTTGAGGTAGGCAGAAGGAAATGGAGTGCCGGATGTGTACGTGTCACATCAGAATAAAGATGCTGAGGGAAGCAAGTAAGACAAGGAGAAGTGGATGGTAGTAGTCAAACCATGCAGTCCAAGGATGCAGGAAGTAGTGCTAGACTTCAGACAACTTAGAGAGGAAATGAGAATATGAGAGGAGATAGTGCTTTAGAAGTAGTGTAGCCAGAAGGGATGGCTTAGGAGAAGCAGGTAGGAGAACTATCCTAGGCAGATTAGGAAGGACTTTAGAAGGGATTGTAGGTGCTATGGTAGGGGGAGTTCAGAGACTTCATCAGAAGAAATGTCAGTTGGGCAGGCAATTCAAAATGGAATGCACAACTGGCAGTAAGAACTATCCTTGGACTGATAAAATAGGACACGCCAGAAACTGAGAAAAGGCACCCGTGACTTGGCAGGTAGATCTACAGAAGAGACTTGGAAAAGGGCTCTGACAGTGCAAACATCATACAGAAAAGTTGGAGTGTGTGCAGAAAGGCAGGATATGATGAGCTAAAGGAAATGTCTGACAGCAAAATAGGAGACTGGATAGAGAATTACAGTTAACAAACAGATGGAGCATACAAATAGAAAGGGGTCTAGGAAGAAAGAGGAAACAACGGGGCTGATGTAGTTCAGCACTGAGGTTAAGGACTCACTCCAGGTAAAGGAGAAGGGCATATGACTGTTTGTAGAAGAGAGAGGAGGATGTAGGCAGTTGTAGTACTGTGAAGAAGCTATAAAAAAACAACAGAGGTAGTAAGAAAGGCATAGGCAAATCCAGAGACAGGTTTAGTAAAAGAAATACAAAGAGAGAAAAAGGATTCTTCATATGTAAAAGAGAAAGACAGAATTCCAAGACAGAACTGCAGACACCGGTCATGGAAGAGAAGGAGTACAATGAGGCTGGGAAAATGCATAAATTATCCATAATACCTTCAATTCAGTCATCAAAAAAGAGAAGGAAGGAGATCCAGCTTGGGAAGGGGAAAAAGGGAGTGCATCTGGTAGTCATAAACCAAAGGAAGACGTAAAAACTGTAATCAGGGATTTAAGGCAAGACAACACAACACTGGCAACATATCACAATGATCCTAAGGAACCTGGAAGGTGTATGTACTGACCCCTTAACAAAACTCTTCAACCTGTGACTTAGCGGTGGTGAGGTTATGGAAGATTGAAAGGAGGCTAAAATGGTGCCACTGTACAAGGGGGAAGTTAGAACTGGTACAACAAATGACACACACTTGAGATTGACCTCTGTAGCAGGGAAAGTTTAGGAGAATGTACTAAAGAAAAAGCTAGATGATTTTCTGAAGAACAACAAACTGCAGGATAAATCACAGCACGAGTTTGTAAAAACAAGATAATTTCAGTTCAGATTCATTTTTATGCAATGGTTATGCAGAAACTTGAAGAGAGGAAACCCATAGGATTGAGGTCAGTAAAGCCTTCAACTCAGTCTCTTTCAGGAGATTAAGAGACTGAAAGGACATGGAGTAAGAGGGAAGTTGACTAAGTCAGTATGACTCACTGTGTGGCTGTAAACATACAGTAGCAGTTAGGGAACCCTCTCAAAGGAAAGAGAACTGGTTAGTGTGGTCCCTCAAAGGTCAGTTCTGTGACCAGTGTTCTTTGGTATATTTCTGTCAGTCATCAGGAAGTACTGTAATAAGAGGATCATGGATCACCCTATCTGAAAATGACACTATGACAGAGGGACAGTGGAAGACAGAAAAAAACAAACTTGCAAAGGGACCCGAGGAGATTGGCAGTGAACTGAAAAGTGTCATCTATGGTTTAAGCTGAAAAGTAGTATCTAAGGTTTAATGTGAATTATAAAGTACATCATCTGAGCTATAAGAATCCCAAAGTCAAATACCATATGGGAAGAGTACCCAAAAAGCAAAAAGTGTAAGAAAAAGATTTGGTTATGGAATCTCAACTTAAAAATGGAGAAAGCGCTATCATAGTCAGTGATATGTTGGAATGCATCATTAAATTCCAGAAATGGAGAGTTTGTATTACCCTTCATTGTACCCCTGATCAGGCTGCAATTGATGGACTGTAGTACTGTTACTCATACAAGGATAAAGATGTCAGGTGACTGAAGAAAGGACACAGACAGGCTACCATTGTAATAAAAGGGAATGGAAGATAAGAAGTATGTGAAAGTGTTATAGGAACCAAATTTAGGATAGGTAAGGAAAGGGGAAAAATAGTATGAGTGCACACAACACTTACAGACTATGACAGTATACAGCTTCAAAGAAACAAGAGGTAGAAGGAGACATCCTTACTAGATCAGGCTACAAAGTTTAACCTAAGTATTATAAAGTTCTTCAAAGAAAGAAAATCTGAGAAAATGAACACATTATATGTGAAGGTAGTGGACTGTAAGACCAGAAAGACCTTCAAGAAGGCCTGGAATAGGTAATAGGCTAAGAGAGGAAACACAAAATGGCAACGTAGCTGAAAGCTACTAGTAACACAAAAATAGCAGACTAAAGAGAAATCTTGCCTTCTTCTGCTGTCACTGCTGTGAGATGTCTTGCTAAGTGTTTAAACAATGACCTCCCAAACTTCCACCTATGGTGATGTGATTTGCTAGATGTTCATTGTGTTTCACTGTTGCAGTCATTACTCTTGGGTTATCTTGCTGGCAGGCTACCCTCAGTTGGCCAGAATTCCAAAGTCTAGGTCCGGTGTCGGTTGCTGTTGCCTCTTCCCTGACGTCAGTGCGCCAGGGGTATAAAAGATGCAGCAGACACCATTTTCTTCAGTCTTTCTTGCCACGCGGTGCCCGAAGCAAAAGCAGTTTGCAAGTGCCGGTCGGCCGACTCCTGAGATTTTCAAATCCGAATTTCAGAACCGAAGTCTTCATTAAAGCTAAGTACCCCGTTGGGGAAACTTTTTTCTTGCTCCAGACCGATGTCAGAAAAAGTTAACAATTGTATGTCTTGTGGGAAGCAAATACCTCAAGGATTTTCACTCTTACTGTATTCCTTTTCTAGGCCCTGATCACAACGTTGCTAGCTGTCGGTTTTGTGCTAGATTTAACCAACGCACTATCAAGCGTCGGTTCGATTTTGCATTTCATTACTTTGGCCAAAGATTTAATTATATAATGCCGTCGGACCAGCCGACAACCGCAGTTTACAAAAAAACGCAAGGACAAGGAAAAGGATAGGCATCCGAGGTCCAAAACCGACGACGAAGCCTCTGCTAGGCCAGATGCCGGTTCTCAGTGAGGCGCCTTCGCAGCCCCTGGCACCCGCTACCTCAGAGCCACAGGCCGCTTCCGACTCCCACATGGAGCCGACTGGGCCTCTGGATACTCAAGGTATTGGACACTCGGAAATCATTCCCTCAGATGGGTCCGGAGCCGCTGAGCAGGCATCGGCTTCTGAGGGTGTCTTCAGACCTACACAACTATATATTAAGCCATCTTCAGCTTCAAAGACAAAGACTAAAGCAGCTCTAAAGACAAAGAAACAAGTACAGCATTCTCCTACTCAGACTTCCATGCCTAAAAAACAGATGCTTAAAATGGCCGAAGACCTAATTACTTTGATCAAGGGCTCCCATCCCCCTCCTGATAAGAGGCCTAGGCAAGAGACAGAGTATGATTCCTCTGATCAAGTTTCTATTTCCTCTGATTCCTCTTCTGAACAGGATTACTCCATGCTTCCCTATGAGGATTCTGATGCTGAAGAATCCATTCCTTCAGCCTCTCCTCCTGAGGATTATTCTTTTGGGGAAACCTTGCATACCATGAGGGAACATTTCCACTGGGAGATCCAGGATTATTATGAATATAAGAAAAGGCTCAGAGACTTTCTACTACTTCCTCAGCACCGACCCCTTACTATTCCACCTGTTCTAGACATTGTAGATGATGTATTTTCAGAGTCCGGCCTGTCCCATGACTCTTTACCCCCTGCACCTGCTAAGCCAGACAGATACTACAGGATCCCGGATTCTCATAAATTCCTATATAAAAACCCTGCAGCTGACCCAAAAGCTATATCTCAGGGTCCCAAAGGGGTTAAAGCTTCCACTGCAAAAAATGCTGTCCCCTCTGATAGAGATTCTAGGGCTATTGACAGATGGGGGAAAAAAGTCTACACTTCTGCTACCCTGGCTGTAAGGACTTTAAATTGTCAGTTTCATATGCTTAAATATCAGCAATATTTAATGTCACTGCTTAAACAGAAATTGTTGACAAACACTGAAAGTTCAGAGAACAAGGAATTGCAGGATTTATTGCATGCAGCTGAACACGTGGGAAGGCATACTTTGCAATGTGGTTATGATTCACTGGAGGCCTCTTGCAGGGCCGCTGTTACAGGTTCTGTTATTAGAAGGCATGCTTGGTTAAAGGAACAGAATCTGCCTGATCATGTTAAGCAAAATTATTAGATGCACCATTACATCATGATACTTTGTTTGGTACTAAAGCAGAAGAGGTGTTGAAAAAAATGGAGGATAAAGCAAAATCCATGCAGACAGTCAAGGATTTCTTACAGGTACAGCCACCCAGGTTCAGCAGGAACCGGCCTTCTAAAAATTAGTCCTTTTCAGTGTCAGACAGACCACAAAGTGGTAGCTACAGGCGTCCCAGAGGCAGATCTCAGCCCCAAGGCTCATACAGGCCTAAACAATGGGGTGCTCCTACCTCCAAAAGCGGAGAAGACAAATCACAACCTTACAGGAAACAGTCCCAATGACTTTCCTCTACCAGATCCAAGCACTTTTCTTTTGACAGCCCCCTTAGGGGGAAAACTAGCACTTTTTTCATCAAATTGGCAAATGGTGACCCAAGACAAATGGGTCCTGAACATAGTGTCCCAAGGCTAGAGGTTCCATTTTCACACTCTACCAAGGTCAAAAGGTATTCCAGACCTGACACACAATCAATGGGCAGAGGCACAAAAACTAATTACAACCCTCATGGACATGAGGGCCATTCAGCAAGTACCACAACAAGAGCAGGGGCAAGGATTTTACTCCAGACTTTTCCTAGTACCCAGAAAGGACAAAATCTGGAGACCAATACTGGACCTGTCTATATTAAATACGTTTCTGGAAGTTCCAAAATTCAAGATGTTCACTCTACAGCAGCTACTGCCCATGCTGGGCAAGAAGGCTTGTCTCGTAACTTTGGACCTAAAAGAGGCATACCTGCATGTCCCAATCAGACAATCTTGCAGAAGGTACCTCAGATTCATAGCTGGCTCAATGCATTACCAATTCTCTGCACTGCCCTTTGGCTTATCTACTGCACCCAGGGTCTTCACAAAATGCCTGGTAGCAGTAATTGCATTTTGCAGACAAAAAGGAATTCAAATATATCCCTACTTGGACGACTGCCTAATTCAAGCAGAGAACAAAGACATTCTTCTAAAGCATCTGGTGTTTGTAAAAAGATTACTAATTGGCTTAGGGTACACAGTAAACGAAAAGAAACCAAAACTAGTGCCCTCTCAAGAGATAATATTCCTGGGTGCAAGCTTAAATACAACTGCCCAGATGGCTTATCTCACGCCAGACAAACAAAAGCAACTGACTACTTACTTCAAGAAATTGGCAACAAAACCCCACTTATCTGCAAGGAAAATCCTGCAGGCCTTGGGTTTCATGGCATCCTGCATTCTACTAATTCCATATGCCAGACTGCATATGAGGAAACTACACTAACAACGGATGCTTCAGATTATGGCTGGGGGGTCCATATGGCAGGAAAATGTATTCAGGACACATGGCCTACAAACCAGATGCATCTTCACATCAATCAAAAAGAGATGCTAGCTGTTCAAAATGCCTTGACAGCTTTGAAGGACCTGCTTCATCCAGGACAGTTACTGATAAAGACAGACAACACTACGGTCATGTGGTACATAAACAAGCAGGGAGGTACACATTCCTACCCCCTCTGCAGACAAGCAATGACCTTATGGGACACAGCATTGGCTTTTCAAGTTCACCTGCAAGCACAATTCCTGCCAGGAAAAACAAATACTCTGGCAGACGAACTAAGCAGAAACCTCATGGATCCCCACGAATGGAAACTGGATCCACAAGTCTTCAGCATGATAATAAGGAAATGGGGATGCCCAGACATAGCTCTATTTGCCTCCCCTCACAACTGCCAATTACAGAGATTTTGCACAAGGATTTATCACAAGCAAGCATGGAAAGTGGACGCCCTATCCTTCAGCTGGAAAAATCTAACAGTATATGCCTTTCCTCTATTGCCTCTCCTTCCCAGGGTACTCCTAAAGGTCAGACAAGAGAAGCCAAAAATGATACTGATTGCACCAGACTGGCCACGCCAGCACTGGTACCCAATCCTAAAGAGCTTGTCTCAAGGTCCAGCATGGATATTGCCTCAAACTTCTCACTTGCTGACCCAACAAAACAATCAGATCCTGCACAGCCAACCCAGGACCTTAAATCTGGCAGCGTGGCAGATAATGTAGCCATTCAGAACACTCCTCTTTCAAAAGCTGTTATGGATATTATGTTGGAGGCCAGGAGGCCCAGTACCAGAAAATCTTATGCAGAAAAATGGAAGAGATTCTGTGCTTGGAACCAGGAACAAGGCATTGACACGTGTGTACCAAATATCCGTCAGATTTTACAATACCTAACTGAAATGCTAAACAAAGACCTTTCTTTCTCATCTATTAAGATTCATGCCTCTGCCATTTCAGCCCATTACAATACGGAACCACCTATCTTTTCTCATTCTTTAATAAGGCAGTACCTCAGAGGGGCCAAAAACATTAGGCCTCCAAGGAGAGCACCAATTCCAGCCTAGGACCTCAATTATGTTTTGGAAAAACTCACACTGCCTCCTTTCGAGCCAGCATCAACAACAGATATAAAATTCTTATCCTGGGAAACAGCTCTGCTCCTAGCAATAACCTCTGCAAGGCAAGTCTTGGAGTTACAAGCTTTCATGGCTGTGGAACCTTTCATCATTTTTCATCCAGACAGGGTTTCTCTGAGGACAAACCCTACATTTATGCCTAAGGTGGTGTCCATTGTGGCCCTCAACCAAACCATTCACTTGCCTACCTTTTATCCAAACCCACAGAACAAGGGTGAGAAAATTCTGCATTCTTTGGACATACACAGGCAGTTACGCTTCTACTTGGACAGAACTAAAGCTTTCAGAAAAACTGAGCAACTTTTAGTGTCATATGCTGCAGTATCACAAGGAAAAGCTATCTCAGAACAGACTATTTCTAAATGGATAGGCCATTGCATCCATTTCTGTTATTTTCAACATGGCAAATCAGTGCCTAAGGGCATTAGGCCTCATTCCACCAGAGCAGCAGCCACTTCAGCAGCCTTCCTCAGAGGAGTACCAACCAAAGATATTTTAGAGGCTGCAACTTGGAGTTCAGTGCACACCTTCACAAGGCACTACCACTTACCTCTTTACTCCAAGTCCAGAGCAGGCTTTGCCACTGCAGTTCTGCAGGGCCTCATAGCCTCTCCTAATCCTATTTAGCCCAGCCACCCATCCTCAGCTGTAGGATTCTACCCAAGAGTAATGACTGCAACAGTGAAACACGATGAACATAGTACAGTTGTGTACCTACCATAAATGTAGATGTTCGAGTGTAGTCACTGTTGCAGTCCAGGTTACCCACCCACCGTCCCCCTATTCTTTGCTGGGACTTATCTGTACTTCTCTATCCTATACAACCTATTTGGTGTATTTGCTTGTAGATGAAGGAACTGTTATTTTTGTGCATGCATTTTTATTGGCATATTTTTCCAGCCTACCAATTTGGGGGCACCTGACATCTGGGGCAAGAAAAACTGAAGAAAATGGCGTCAGCTGCATCTTTTATACCCCTGGCGCACTGACGTCAGGGAAGAGGTGACAGCAACCGGTGCCGGACCTAGACTTTGGAATTCTGGCCGATTGAGGGTAGCCTGCCAGCAGGATAACCCAAGAGTAATGACTGCAACAGTGAATACACTCGAACATCTACATTTATGGTAGGTACACAACTGTACTTTATGTGCATTTCAAAGGATGTATGGTGCACCTTTTAAAGCAAGAAAGTACATTTGTGTGTAACTGAACTTACCATAACAGTAGATGTTCAAATGATCACTCCTCCAGTAGCCTTAGCTATATGGGTTATATCTTGCCAAGGATATAATAGCTTCCATGACTTCTGGGTACCTTCCAGACACCCAAACAGTCAGTCATCATGAGCTAAACTGACATGTCTTGGTGCCAAGCCCTTCACAGCTTTCATGCCAACAGAGATAAGGAGGATGAGCCCTGAAAGGACAATGCTAGCAACAACAAAAAATAAATGTCCACATCCAGGCATAAGCAATAAACCAAAAAACAAGGGGGGTGGAGGAAGGGAGCAGCTACTGCAACAGTGATCATTCAAACATCTATTGTTATGGGAAGTTTACTTACACAACTGTACTATGCTCTTCATATTAATCACTGCTGCAATACTGTTGTCTGTATGGGTAGATTACTCTAGCATACTACATTTGAGAGCTGGAAGGAGAAGGATCCGGGACCCCTACAGAATGGTCCTAGCAAAGCCTGATCTAAACCTAGAAAGGGAAACTAATGTGTAATACCTTGTAAACATACTTATAAAGGACCAGGTTATTGCTTCTAGAATATTTATAGAATCCACCCCTTTCCAAAAAGCTATAGCTGAAACCAAGGCCCTGGAAGAGTGGAGCTTGACTTTGCCTGGAATTGTTTTGTTATGGTGAGTATAACAAAAGGTAATAGCCTTAGAAACCATCTGATAATCGTCTGTTTTGACACAGGCTGTGCCTTCTTCTTACCTTCACAAGAAATGAACAACTGTTCAGAAGATATGAAAGATTCAGTTGTGTCAGTATAGTAACTGAGTTGTCTGTGGACATCCAAGGTATCGAATATCCTTTCTCTCTCAATTTTTAGGTTCAGGAAAGGAAGTAAATAGATAGTTTGTCTTAAGGTAAATTTGGATGCCACTTTAGGCATGAAAGAAGGATTAGATCTCAAAGATGTCCCACTAACTAGGCTGGACAAGGAGAAGGTTACAGTTAGCTGCCTGTCGGGCGCCAGGATCCGCCACATAACACAAGCACTCAGGTCACTCCAGAACAAGTACAAATATGACTCTGTCATTGTACATGTTGGTGTGAATGACCTGAGATGTACTTCCCTGGACTACATGAAAAGAGACTTGGAAGCGCTCTCTGATCATGTAGCCCAAGCAGGTATGACCCTGAGTAGCATCCAACCCTCACCAAGAATGATACCACAGTATAAAGAAAAAATGATCAACTTCAACAATTGGCTAAGTTTCTGGTGTCATTCAGTGGGGATCCAGTATCTGTCTTCCTGGCATGACATGCTCGATAAACCACATTGCTTCGCAAGAGATGGTTTGCACCTGTCACCCTTAGGCTTTTGAATACTGGCAAAGGCTCTTGTCGCTCCCATAGTGCCTTTTTTAGGCAAGGCTCAAAAGACAAACCCACCACCGTAAATAGCACAAGTAACCAAAAACTGAGGGTAATGCTACTCAATGCCAGAAGTCTAAACCTCAAAATGCACGCACTCAAGGCACTCCTCTGTATGGAGAACATCAATATTTGTGCAGTAACAGAAACCTGGTTTAAGGCTCCAGAGAGCACCCCAGCACTACCAGGCTATAACTCATACCATACCTTTTGGCCACAGAACCTGGACCGAAACACAAAAGGTGGGGGTGTATCCATATTCATCAAGGATACTCACATTTCCAGGTTAGTGGTGCAGCCTGATGCATCAGAGATCATCCAAGTGCAACTAACAATGGGAAAAACTGCAATCCAAATTGTAGCTTGCTACAGATCACCCACCATGACCCAGGACCCCCATTCCGCATTTCTGGAGACACTGGAAAATATGATGGTCCTGCTAAACACCCTAATACTGGGTGATTTCAACTACCCAAACATTAACTGGGAGAACTACTCAAGTACTAACTCCCTTGCCCAACGCTTCCTAGAATTTATAAACTCGAACGCCCTGGATCAACTGGTCAACACCCCCACCAGAGGGAACAACATATTGGACCTGGTCATCAACAACATGGGTGACCGGTGTTCCACACCTGATGTCAACCCCTCGCTGGTTAGATCAGATGATAGACTAATCACTCTGGATATTCACATTCTGCCCCCAACCCCAATCAAGGAAACCACCATGAAAAACTTTTCAAAAGCAAACTTCACGTTGCTTAAGACTGAGATGGAAAGGTTCACAGACCCCACGCCAATGGACAATGCTGTCCAAGCTGCTGAAACCTATACAAAGCCACTCTATGATCATCTGTAGGAATGCATGGATCATGCTATCCCAAGTAAAACCAAGACTCACCCCTCCAAGAAAAGGAAACCAGTCTGGTGGACCCCTGCCATAAACAGGCTCTACAATAGATGGAGAAAACTATTACAGATAAGAGCAAAAACCTTAGAAGGAAAGACATTCCTGATCAGTATCAGCAAGAAACTATGATCCCTCATTAAATCATCTAAGGCTAGCTTTGAAAGAAAAATTGCCAAGGACTCCAGAGATAACCACAAAGCATTCTTTAGCTATGTCAAGTATCTAAGTGGAAACTCTCAGATCTGCTCTAAGTTGGTGCAGAATGGCACAAAATACACTGAACTGACTGATATTGCCAACAATTTGGCAGACAGGTTCAGTGCAAACTTCACACACCTCTCACCCCCTAAAGGGCCCATAACCATACCCGAAGAAAGTAAGGCCCCGGCAATCACCGACACACAGGTTAAAATAGCCCTATCCAAAGCCAAAAACACAGCCTCACAGTGTCCCAGGATGTGTCTTACAAGAGCTCCAAAATGAACTAACCCCTCACCTAAACACACTGTTCAAACTCAGCCTCTCTACAGGCTACGTACCCACAGAGTGGTGCACAGCAACAGTTATCCCAATCCACAAAGGTGGCACCACAATAGACCCCAGGAACTATCACCCTATAAGCCTGACTAGCCTGATCTGCAAAGATATGGAGCACATCATCATGGAACTCATTAACAAAGACATTGGGAACCTCCAAACTGTGGACCCCACCCAGTTTGGCTTTGTTAAGGGCAGATCATGCCTCTTAAACCTGATGGTTTCGACACCATTCCCCATTCTGGTATTATAGACAAACTCACCAACCTGAACATTAACCTCTACATCATGAGATGGGTTGCAAATTGGGTCATGGACAGAACCACATGGTGAGAGTTGCAGACTAAACTAGTTACAAGTGGCTTCCCCCAGGGCTCAGTCCTAGGACCCCTCCTGTTCGGTATATACTTCTTAGAAGTACAGGCAAGCACAGGAGGACTTTGGCTGACCAAGTTCGCAGACGACTGCAAACTAGGGTCCATAATTGATTCTCCGGCCGATACAGACACCCTCCAGAAGGGTCTCACTGAGACGGATCCCTGGTGTCAAAATCATGTCCTCAAACTGAATGCCAAAAAGTGCATAGTCATCCCCTTAGTATAAAACAAAGTACCCACAAACTACCACATAAGTGGTAGTCCCCTAAATACAGGAAAAAGTAATAAGGGATCTGGGGACCCAAGTAGATAGCAATCTCTCCTTTGATAATCATATTGCCACGGTGGTTAGGAAATCCTTCTGTGTGGCCCACCTAATCTCAAAAGGGTTCTCATCCAGAACAAAGGAGGTTATTATGCCTCTCTACTTATTACTTATTACTTATTAGACCCATTACAGAATACAACGCCCCATTTGGGATGTACCTTACAAGACACCTGCAACAGCTGGAAAGACCATAAAAGTACCTCACCAAGAGGATTACTGGCCTCAAACAGATGCCCTATGCAGCCCGACTAAAGAAACTCCAGCTGTACTCGGTTGCATACCGCTTACTCAGAGGTGATCTCTGCTTGACATACAAGGCCATGTCCAACCCAGAATCGATGGATATGCTCGACCTAAAAAAAAAAAAACAAATCCCTGAGAGCCACATGCTCTAAGGATATAAACCTTATCACAACGATAAATAGGACGTGCTGGAGGGATAGATTCCTGACCCAGAGACTCCCCATGCTTTGGAACAAGATTCCAATATACATCAGACAAAGCCCCTCACTAGCACTCTTCAAGAGAAACCTTGTCGGGTGGATGGGAAACAGAAAATTTACCCTGTGGATCACTGCAGTGGCTCTGCTGGACAGAGGCTTAGGGAACTAATGGCTCTGCTGGTCATAGGCACAGGGAACTAATCTAAGGGGGTGGCGAAAGCCACACTGGCTTGGCTTATAAATACCCTTGGCTAGATAGCCTAGTACTTACCTATGAACCTAAGAAACCCAGCCTCTGTGGAAAATGAGATAGTATTGACTCTCCATAAGAGCTTGCAACTCAGATAGCCTTTCCACAGAGGGCAGAGCAATCTATAAAGTTGTTTTCTATATGAAGAACCTCAAGTCAGCCAGGTTAGCTAGATGAAATAAAGCAGTGTTGGCTTCTCTAACACAAAATTAAGATCCCAAAGAGGGGCCACCAGTTTTCATGGAGGACTCTAATGCAAAACCCCTTTCAAAAACATTTTGCCATGAGAATGAATTGAAAGCGGAGGATCCTTGACCAGACATGCTGAAATGGCTGATTAATGAACCTTGATGGAGGAGTAAGAAAGAACATAGGATAGGAACTCATACAAATATTGTAAAACCATAGAACAGCTAGGTCTGAATGGGTGTTGGTTATGTGGTTAACACCAACTAGAAAACATTTTTCCATTTCCTACTATATAATTTTCTAGTAGCAGTCTTCCTTGCCTCCAGTAGTACCTGTTGCATGTCCTCGATAAACAGCTGCCTAAAGGAATTAAAACCATGCCATCCAGGCAGTCAGGTAAAGGTGATTGGGGTCAGGGTGTATCAAACACCCCTGATCTTGTGTTAGTAGATCCATTCTGTGAAGAAGCATGTGGTAGTTGCCCCTGGCCATTTCCAAAAGAAGGGAGAACCACTGTTACTTTGGCCAGACTGGAGTCACCACAATGATCTTGGGGGATTCCTTCTGAATCTTCAGAAGTACCCTGGATATCAGTGGAAAGGGTAGGAAAGGTTAAGGGTACATTACTGTTCAAGGAAAAGAAAAGGCATCTGTCTTCCAGGCCTTCTTGCATGGAGTCCTGGAGTAGAATCTTACCAGCTGATTGTTCTGAGAGTAAGCAAATAGGTCTACTTGAAGAGCTCCCTACAGATGGATCACATTTTAGAAGCCCCCCTAATCTAGTTGCCATTTGTGAGAGTCTGCTGTTGTTCTGCTCAACTTGTCTTCCACACAGTTTGCTCTGATGCAATGTAGGATGTCTGTAGAGTGAGAATGTGCTATGAAGCTATATCCCAAGTAACATGGCTAGTCTGCAATGGAAGTGTGGCCTGGTTCCCCTTTGCTGTTGATGTACCACATGACAGTGGTACTGTCTGTAACAACTTGAAGAGGTCCTAGGGACCAAAGATGATTCAGAGAGTTGAGTGCCTTGATCAAGGCAAGCATCTCTTTTATATTTATGTGCTTGCATCTGTCCTTGGTATCCCACACATCCTGCACTTTTATCCCTCCTGAAATTTCTCTTCAAGCAAAGTCTGTGGTATCTATGGTGACTGCCTGCTTTGGAACAGGGATTGAGAAGGGGAAAACCCAGAATTAGTGATATTTGTTGTCTCTACCAATTGATTTCTCTTGTAACAACCCCCTGCATTGGAATTTGAAAATAAACAAGGGATGCTGGTGCTGGGGACAAAGCGATATCAGATACCACTGTATCTTTCTCATGTGGAGTGTTTCCTGGGTATCCTGGGAATCGTAGATGCCATGAGACTCAAAATCTGGATGTAGTCCCTCACAGTGACTAAAGTCTGAGTAGAAACCTTAGAAATTCATCTAGATATATATCTTTTTTTCCTACGGAAGAAAGGCTGTTAGAACTGAGGTGTCTAGCTGACAGCTCAGAAACACAATCCTGTGTGAAGGAGTCAAAAAACACTTTGAGCTCTTGGAACTCCAGATTGTCTACAAGATCTCTTGCTGAAGTCAGATTCCTGACACTTTGTAAAAGACCTTGTAAAGATAATGAGTAACTCACCTAAATATGAAAAATGTGGACACCCTGTAGCCTGCAGTGAGCTAGAACTGCAGCTAGACACTGTTTTAACACACTTGGTGCAGTGGATAGTTCAAACAATAAGGCAAAGAACTGATAATGTGATTTAGACACAAAACCCTAAGAAACACCTGAATTCGAGATGAATAGGGATGTGATGATAGCCATCTTCTAAATGTAGTGTTAGCAGGAAACTTGCATTAGGAAGGAGGAGTAACAGGGTATGACATGACGCCATTTTGAACTTGGGCACTATTACAAAGAGCTTTAGTAAAGAAAGAGACAAAATGACATTTTCTTTGTTTGGCACTAAAAACAACCTTGAATACTGCCCCCCATGAAGGAGGAAGTGGTTCTTTCACTTCTTGGGACAGCATGCAGTGATGAACAGGAGGAAATAAGAGTCTGGTCTGGTGGATGAATAATTTCCTCCCAATATTGTCTGTAGCCTTGATGGATAATCTTCAGAACCCATTTGCCTGAAACTATCTGTTGTCAAAGAGAAAAGTGGAGATTCATACTTTCTGGAAGGGAAAAGGGACTGATTGGGGGGGAGACAAGGTCTCTTAAATATTGATTCTTACCTGTTGGACTGTCTTTGGTTTTGGGGGTTCCCCAAATTCTTTTTGGAACCCCTTGCCATTTTTTTCTTAAATGTATGTTTACCTGCATTTTGTTAAGACTGTTTATTTTGTTTTTTGGCAAATTGGATGAGGAGTTAGAGAATCTCTTAGAAAGTTTGCAAAAGGAGGACTGAAAAGCTTTGAAATTCCCCAGTATCACTTACCCCTTTCATCACACTTTTTGATTACCTCTGCAGCAGAGGAGTCTAAAACTAAAGCTCTATCTAAAGGAGAGTTTAAAATCTCATTCTTCACATCATCTGAGAGGTTCTGAGAATGCAGACGGCAAATCTCCTCAAAACAGTACCTGTGGCCATAGCCTCAGAAGAAGTATCAACTGTGTCAACCACACATTGTAAACAATGAGTTGAGACTTGAACAATGGAAGAAAATAAATTAGTTAAAGCAGATTTTCCTCACAGGAAGAAACCTCAGACAGAACATTTCTCATACTTTGACAATTAGTCAGAATGAACTTTAACATATGAGCCTGACAATTCAAAATTCTGAAAATCAAAGTTGCAGAAGCATAGACACACATCTTATTTTTAAACCAACTAAATGCCCAGCACTAACAAACATCTTACCATTATACCCTTCACACAGAACTCTAAGATCTGCCCACCAAAATCTAATCTCTGTATACAAACCAAATCATCCCGCTGGTCAGCTTCTCCTATCCTTTTCCTTAGCCAAAAAATGGAATTCACTCCCTCCATCTCTAAGAATTTCAGAAAACGTTGAACACTTCAAAACCCAGCTCCATTCTTACCTCTCCTATAAATGGAAATGCAGTTGCACTCTACCTACCTCACCTGCTTAATACCTGAATACATTCATTACACAAAGGTTCCTTCATCCTTACCCTTTAGGGATTAACCTTATTTACTGCCTTCTTACTAATGTTACTTTTATACCATTCACAGATGATTTAAACCTCTGTACAATGTTAACTCTGTACTACTGTTCTCCAACTGGTAAACATGTAAATATGTATTGTATTTTACTCTATGTTGCTGTTTTACTTTGCTTAGTTTTGCTATTTTATATTTACAATTTGCTTAATTGGTACTATTTCTACTATGTATTATGGAGCTTTTCTCCCTGAGCCTCCACTGAAAATGGGCTGCTTGAACCCAGTGGACCTCCCCGGTCATCAAACTGGAAATAAATAAATAAACGTTTTCCCCCCATACTTTTCAAAAATCTTCCCATTCTTGTCAGAAGGAATAGGATTGGAATTAACCAGATGTTTAACGGCAGCAGTAGGATTAACTAACGCTAATTGCAGGTAGTGACACACATACTCCAGAGCTAACAGAATTGGGGGAATGGGCAATGGTTCTGGAAATTCCGTTTGTAACAGCACATAGTATTTTCTGAAAGACAGAAACCTCAATGTTCTCCCACTGGAAACACTGGTACACTGGAAATAGTCTCAGAGAAAGAGAATCCCTCACAGGGAGAATCAGAACCGGAGCTCATTTTAGTTTTAGGAAGGACAGGAGGTCCTGTCTCCTGAACCTGGTAAATGTATTTGAAAAGGTTATAGAAGCAATTGCTGAGGTCACTGTATGCATGCTGCTTATCTTGACCTGGCCAAGACTTTCGACACTATCCCTCATGCTGGTATCATTGAAAAGTTAGATAAACCTAATATAAATTCCTACATTGTCCACTGAGTTGCAAACTAATTGTCCAACTGAGCCCAAGTAGTGAGAGTTGCTCGTACTCTCTGAATTTTAAATTTTAATTAGTGGGGTACTAAGGGACCTGTGCTGGGTCCCTTCCTGTTTGGCATTTATTTTACAGACACCCAAGCCATTATTCCTTAAGTATGGTTAACTAAGTTTGCTGTTGACTGCAAACTAGGCAAAGGGATGGAATATACACATATTTGGTGTGCTGAAAACTGTCTCAAGCTAAATGCAAAAAAGTGCAGCACAGCAGCATTCAGCAGAAACGCTACCCCCATCTCGTATGTCATAAGTGGTACTCTCCTTCAAACAGTTACAATAGATCTGAGTAATTACATGGACAACTCTTTCTCATTTGATCATCATGTTTTTACCATACTCATGAAATCCTTCTGTCTGGCCCAGTTAATTTCCAAGGAAATATCTGCAAGATTCAAAGATGTTATTTTACCACTGTATTCTTTCCTTATTAGACCCATCAGAATACAGTCCCTCTTTGGTATATACAAATCCATAAATATCACTCCACTGGAAAGGCCACAATAATTTTTAACCAAAACAAGTTAAAGGTTTTAAATCATTCCTCTGTCCCAATAGATTAGGACAGATTTCCTTATATTTAGTAGCCTACCAGCTGCTCTAAAATGACCTGCCTCTCACTTTTCCAGACATGAAAGATCCAGTCTTCTTTGATGTCCTATTTCTTAGCAAAACTGCTGGTTCTACAAACACTCATACTAGGGTCCTAAACTTTTAGCAAATTAACAATATGCGCTGGATGGATAGGTTCCGAACTCCATGTATTCCCAGCCTGTGGAATAAGTTACCACTACAGTTCAAGCAAAGTATTACTTTGTCTGCCTTTAAGGCTAGTCTTGATGACTGGTTGGGTAGACATAAATTTACACCAGGGTTATCATGTATGTCCCTACTTGAGAGGTGGGCACTATTAAATGCTCATAAAGGGTGGCAAGAACTTTTAAGTGTGTCTTCTAAAAGGTGCTTGTCTTTTAAATAGTCATTGAAAAGTAAGAAATGGTAATTAAACCTGACTGACTAAAAGAAAGCGGGGTATACGTGAAAACACATGTAAAGTCAATACATTGACAGGAGAGTTACAACCTGTTTAACAGTCCTCCCGGCAGTATTTTAAGCTAATTTTGTAGCTCGATCAGTAGGTCGTACTAAGAGTTAGTGATCTACTGTAAACTTTAAAGTACATCAGAGATACAGCTGGCCATTTTATGTGCACAGTAAGACACTTAAGGTTGTGCATTATGTAGATATTACTTCACTCCCAGAGGCATATAAAGCAGTTAACCTTTCAGCTCATGCCCCACAATGCTGATAGGTGTGTGGTTATACTCATAAAATGCACATCCTTTGTGCCATATTTTTTGCTTTTTCCTTATTGCTTCTCTACCTTCTGCCATTATTCTAAGCCTTTCATAGTTCAGACGTGGCCTCATTGGACAATAGGCACTCAACACACATGGAAAGGGAGCATTTCCAATATGCATTATAAGTTATTATATGCCTGTAGCTGTAAATCAAAAATTTCTTGATGTAAGGTTAATTTTTTTTTCCTTTTTTACCTTGTTACAATTTGCTTTTTGTGGGCATGATGATTAGCTAAATACAGGGAATAAATGTTACTATATCAACAAATTGTATTGCAGTTTTGTGTAAAAAGATAATGTTTTGTCATGTGAAACCTTTTGACTAAAGCACTTCAATAATTAAAAACCGATCTTGAGAAAAATATACTGTTTTATGTGAAGGCTGATGTCTGTCAACTGTGCGGTAATTTTTTGTTTCTGTTAATGTGCATATGTATTAATTATTGATCCCCCATTTTTCAGTGTAAAGTTGGCTGGGCTGGGAATGGACATGTCTGTGGAATAGATACTGATATTGATGGCTACCCTGATGATCCTCTACCTTGTATTGACAATGACAAACACTGCAAGCAGGTGAGTTCTGACTCTGCAAGGGTTCATTTTGTTTGAATTAGTCAAAGCTGGCAGTTGCTTTTCATCCTAATGTACGAGTGCATAATGTCACCAAAGTATTACTATGTTCTTTAATGGACAAGGATACATCACAATGAATTTTCTACTCTAGGGCATGAATTTATGGGGCCATATTATATGGGGTTATGTTTATTACTCTTAGGATGAAGATGTCAGATAGACTTGCATATCTTGAATTAACAGTTGAGCTGGGAGATTCTTCCTGTCAATCAATGGAAATGTGAAAGCTGGGATGGATCACTGTACAGCTGGTTGTACTCTGCATCTGAAAGGTCAGGAAATGGACATCCTTTTATGTGGGAAACATTGTAACATCACCATGTCTACTGCATATGTGGTACTCTCCTTCAAACAAATAGTCACAAGAGATCTGAGTAATTACATGGACAACTCTTTCTTATTTGATCATCATCATGTATCTACCATACTCATGAAATCCTTCTGTCTGTCCCAGTTAATTCCCAAGGAAATATCTGCAAGATTCAAAGATGTCATTTTACCACTGTATTCAGTCCCTCTTTGGTATGTACAAATCCATAAATATCACTCAACTGGAAAGGCCACAATAATTTTTAACCAAAACAAGTTAAAGGTTTTAAATCATTCCACTGTCCTAATAGATTAGGACAGATTTCCTTATATTTAGTAGCCGACCAGCTGCTCTAAAATGACCTGTCTCTCACTTTTCCAGACATGAAAGATCCAGTCTTCTTTGACGTCCTATTTGTTAGCAAAAGCGCTGGTTCTACAAACACTCATACTAGGGTCCTAAACTTTTAGCAAATTAACAATATGCGCTGGATGGATAGGTTCCTAACTCCATGTATTCCCATCCTGTGGAATAAGTTACCACTAGAGTTCAAGCAAAGTATTACTTTGTCTGCCTTTAAGGCTAGTCTTGATGACTGGTTGGGTAGACATAAATTTACACCAGGGTTATCATGTACGTCCCTACTTGATTTGAGAGGTGGGCACTATTAAATACTCATAAAGGTGGCAAGAACTTTTAAGTGTGTCTTCTAAAAGGTGCTTGTCTTTCAAGTAGTCATTGAAAAGCAAGAAATGGTAATTAAACCTGACTGACTAAAAGAAAGCAGGGTAAACGTGAAAACACATGTAAAGTCAATACATTAACAGGAGAGTCACAACCTGTTTAACAGTCCTCCCGGCAGTATTTTAAGCTAATTTTGTAGCTCGATCAGTAGGTCGTACTAAGAATTATAGGTTCATAGGTTCATACTAGGCTATCTGCCCGAGGGCATTTACAAGCCTAGCCCATAGTTTTGTGGCTTACGCCACCCCTTTAGTATGGGGAACTATACCCATTATTTTGCTGTGCCTCTGTCGAGCAGTGACACTGAGGTAATCCCTGGGGTATATCTGCGATCTCCCATCCATTGGTCAAGATTTCTCTTGAACAAGGCCAGCGAGGTGCTCTGCCTCACATATACCGGGATTTTATTCCACAGCATAGGGAGTCTTTGGGTGATGAATCTATCCCTCCAGCATGTCCTATTAATAGCCGTGTCGAGGTTTAAGTCTCCCGCCTTGTGGCTCTGACGGATCTAGATTTTTTGAGGTGAAGCATATTCATCAAATCTGGGTTTGACATGGCCTTGTATGTTAGGCAAAGGTCACCTCTGAGCAAGCGGTAAGCGACTGAATAGAGCTGGAGTTCTTTCAGTCGGGCAGCATAGGACAGATGTTTGAGACCCTTTATCCTTTTGGTGAGGAACTTTGTGGCCTCTCCAGCTGCTGCAAGTGTCGGGTCAGATACATTCCGAATGGGGCATTGTACTCAATCATTGGTCTGATGAGTGATGAGTATAGGGAGACTATGACCTCCCTTGATCTAGATGAGAATCCCTTCATGATAAGGTGGGCAATATAGAAGGTCTTCCTAACTACTTTAGCTACATGGGTGTCGAATGACAGACTACTATCAACCTGGGTCCCCAGGTCCCTGATAACTTCTTCTGTGCTCAGTGGATTGCCACCTATTTGGTAGCTAGGGTATAACCTTGTTTTTCCCGAAGGGTATGACTATGCATTTTTTGGCATTTAACTTTAGGCCAAGGCTCTGGCACCAGTTATCCATTTCTGTGAGACCCTTCTGAAGGATATCTGTGTCAGATGTGTTTTCTACTATGGCGCCCAGTTTGCAGTCATCTGCAAACTTTGTCAGCCATAACCCTCCTGTGTTTGCTTGTACTTCGGAAAAGTAGATGCCAAACAAGAGTGGGCTCAGGACTGAGCCCTGTGGTACACCACTTGTGACAGGCTTTGAGTCTGACATGGCGCCAGCAACTCTGACCCTGTGGGTTCTGTCACTCAGCCAGTTTGCAACCCATCTTGTGATGTATGGGTTAACATTTAAGCTGATGAGTTTTTCAATGATACCCGAGTGGGGTATTGTATCGAAGGCCTTCGCCAGATCGAGGTAGGCTGTATGGACTGCCTTTCCCTCATCAATGGCTTTGGTGACTGTTTGAAAAAGTCAACCAAGTTTAGAAGGCATGATCTGCCTTTGACAAAGCCAAACTGGGATGGATCCAAAGTCTGCAAATTCCCTATGTCTTTATTTATGAGGTCCATTATGATCCTCTCCATGGCTTTGCAGATAAGGCTTGTCAAGCTAATGGGCCGGTACTTTCCAGGGTCGGTGGAGGCACCGCCTTTGTGAAGTGGGACCACAGTTGCAGTGCGCCACTCCCTGGGTGCGTACCCAGAGGTAAGACTATGATTAAACAGCTGTCCTAGCTGTGGGTTTAATTCCTCGTTGAGTTCGTGGAGCACACAGCCAAGGACACCATCAGGTCCCATGGATGCTGTGTTTTTTGCTTTGGAGAGAGCAGTTCTCACTTGCGTTGGAGATGTTTGGGGGCTGCAATCGCTTGGTATAGATATCTCTGGTTTTGGGGGGGGGAGAAGTTTGCACTGAACCTGTCAGCCAGTATGTTGGCAATGTCTGTAGGATCAGTAATCTTCACATCATTTTGAACTAGTTCTGAGCATATCTGGGAGTTTCCTCCCAGGTTTCTAACATAGCTAAAGAAGGCCTTATGATTGTCTTTTGAGTCTTTAGCTATTTTTCTCTCAAAATTTGCTTTGGATGATTTTATGAGAGCTCTTAGTTTTTTACTTATAGTGATCAAGGGTGTCTTACCTTTTAAGGATTTTGCTCTATCTTGTAGTAGCTTCCTCCTTTTGTTGTAGAGTTTGTTTATGGCTGGGGTCCACCAGACTGGACGCTTGCCTTTGGTACAAAGAGTCTTTGTTTTGCTTGGGATTGCCTTATCCATGCAGTCCTGCAGGTGCTGGTAGAAGGCATTTGTAAGTGATTCAGCGGCTTGAGTACTGTTTTCTGCCGGCCCGGGGGCCTTAAAGGAGACCACACTAGTCTTTAGAAGTGTGAAGTCGGCCTTCGAGAAGTTCTTTACTGTGGTCTTTTTTATTTCAGGTGGGGGTGGGATGAGGACCTCCAGTGAGATTAGTTTGTGATCTGATCTCACCAGTGAGGGGTATACTTCGGTGTTGAACATTGTGCTCCCATGTTCGTGATGATGAGATCAAGTATGTTTTCTCCTCTTGTGGGGATGGTGACTAGTTGTTCCATGGCATTTGAGTTTATGAATTCCAGGAACTTTTGGGCTAGGGTGTTTGGGCTTGAGTAGTGTTCCCAGTCTATATTAGGGTAATTGAAGTCACCTAGTATGATGGTGTTTGGTGATACATTTATCCCTCTAGTGTTTTCAGGAAGGCCATGTGAGGTTCCTGAGTTTGTGAGGGTGGCCTGTAACATGCTACAATTTGCAGAGCAGTCTTGCCTATGGTTAATTGCACCTGGATGGTCTCCGATGCATCGTGCATTGCCACCAGTCTTGAGGTGTGGGTGTCCTTGATGAATATGGATACCCCCCTCCTTTCTTGGTATTGTCCGGATTTTGGGGCCGGAACGCATGATAAGAGGTAAAACCTGATAGTGCTGGGGTGCTCTCAGGAGCCTTGAACCAGGTTTCTGTCACTGCACAGACATCGATGTTCTCCATACTGAAAAGGGCCTTGAGTGCGTGCATTTTGAGATTTAGACTTCTGGCATTGAGCAGCATTACCCTTAGTTTTTTTCCTTTTTTGTGTTCTAGGGTGGTAGGTTTAGAATTTGAGCATTGCCTAAAAAAGGCACTATGGGTGTGGCAAGAGCCTTTGCCAATATCCGGAATCCCAGGGGTGACAGGTGCAAGCCGTCCCTTGCGAAGCAGCGTGGCTTGTCCAGCATGTCATCCCAGGCATACAGACATTGGATCCCCTTTGAATGACACCAGAGTTTAAGCCAATTGTTAAAGCTGATCATCTTATCTCTGTATTGTGGCATCATTCTTGGTGAAGGTAGGATACTGCTCATGGTCAGGGTCATACCTGCCTGGGCTACATAATCAGAGAGCTCCTCGATGTCTCTTTTCATGTAGTCCAAGGAGGTACGTCTCAGGTCGTTTACACCAGCGTGGACAATGACTGAGTCGTATTTGTACCTGCTATTGAGAGACCTGAGTGCTTGCGTTATGTGGCGGATTCTAGTGCCCGACAGGCAGCTTACTGTGACCTTCTCCTTACTCAGTCTGGTGAGCGGGACGTCAGTGTGTCTGACTATGGAGTCACCAATGACTAGTGTGTCTGGCATTGTGTTTGGCCTTAAGGGCTGTGACTGTTTGACACTCTGACTGTGAGGTCTATGTGTTGCAGGTGTTGTGTTCTGAGGTGGTGGTTGTTTGGGTGTCTGCTTTGGTGGCCTCTGCTGTTTTGGTAGATTTTTGATCAGAGCCGCCGAGTATGTCTTTGTGTGTTTATGTGTATGATTTGAGGTTGTGATGGTACTATGTGAGACTGGGTCTATAGTGTGTGTGGTAACCTTCTCCTCCTGACTGGTCTTGCCAGTCCTATGTTGAGAGAGCTCAGCCTCCAGTTTGGCTGTATAGTTGCAGGTCTCGCATGTATTTGTGTTTTGTGGGAGGAGGAGAGGGTTGTCTGTGTACATGAGGCAATTGTAACATTGCCTCAATATTCCCAGGTTCACCAGCTGAGAAGGAGAGGACACTAGCAACTGATCCTCGACATGCTAGAAGGACTAGACAAAAACTTTAGAAGAGATTCCGGGGGCGTGGGTGACCGAGAAATGGGGGTTTGCCTTTTTGGGGTGCTATCTATAAGAGTGCCGTATCAAGGTAATAAGTACTGTAGGAGCAAGTGCTAGGTTTAACAGATAGAGAAAAGTCTACTTGGAGTCAAGTAGAGATGATCTTTTTAGGTATTAGAGAAAGTGCTAGTAACAGGGATGCTTAAAGGTAAGATTGAAAAGAATGCACTCTGCAGTGTGCACTAGAGAAGTTAGATATGAAAGTAGGTAACTTGAGTTTTACCTGTTTAAAAAGTTAGTGATCTACTGTAAACTTTAAAGTACATCAGAGATACAGATGGCCATTTTATGTGCACAGTAAGACACTTAGGGTTGTGCATTATGTAGATATTACTTCACTCCCAGAGGCATATAAAGCAGTTAACCTTTCAGCTCATTCCCCACAATGCTCATAGGTGTGTGGTTATACTCATGAATTACACATCCTTTGTGCCATATTTTTTGCTTCTTCCTTATTGCTTCTCTACCTTCTGCCATTATTCTAAGCCTTTCATAGTTCAGACGTGGCCTCATTGGACAATAGGCACTCAACACACATGGAAAGGGGGCATTTCCAATATGCATTATAAGTTATTATATGCCTGTAGCTGTAAATCAAGAATTTCTTGATGTAAGGTTAATTTTTTTTCCTTTTTTACCTTGTTACAATTTGCTTTTTGTGGACATGTTGATGATTAGCTAAATACAGGGAATAAATGTTACTATATCAGCAAATTGTATTGCAGTTTTGTGTAAAAAGATAATGTTCTGTCATGTGAAACCTTTTGACTAAAACACTTCAATAATTAAAAAAACGATCTTGAGAAAAATATATTGTTTTATGTGAAGGCTGATGTCTGTCAACTGTGCGGTAATTTTTTGTTTCTGTTAATGTGCATATGTATTAATCATTGATCCCCCAATTTTCAGTGTAAAGTTGGCTGGGCCGGGAATGGACATGTCTGTGGAATAGATACTGATATTGATGGTTACCCTGATGATCCTCTACCTTGTATTGACAATGACAAACACTGCAAGCAGGTGAGTTCTGACTCTGCAAGGGTTCATTTTGTTTGAATTAGTCAAAGCTGGCATTGGTTGCTTTTCATCCTAATGTACGAGTGCATAAAGTCACCAAAGTATTACTGTGTTCTTTAATGGACAAGGATGCATCACAACGAATTTTCTACTCTAGGGCATGAATTTATGGGACCATATTATATGGGGTTATATTTATTACTCTTAGGATAAACAACATGGGAAGATATCAGATAGACTTGCATATCTTGAATTAACAGTTGAGCTGGGAGATTCTTCCTCTCAAGCAATGGAAATGTGAAAGGTGGGATGGATCACTGTACAGCTGCTTGCACTCTGCATCTGAAAGGTCAGGAAATGGACATCCTTTTATGTGGGAAACATTGTAACATCACCATGTCTACTGCATATGTGGTAGACATGTGGTGACTAGAGATCTAATAGAGCTTCATTCTGCTCCATTTGATAGGTAAGAAATATTGGAAGACTCAAACTGAAATATTAGTATTTGTGCATTTTCTTTTAATTTACTGCCTCTTCATGAACTTCTAGAGTTGTAGAAAGTGAAACCAAGTAGTATTTCACTTGACAGGATGAAATGTAGCTAGTTTTAATGCACAAACTGAGGCATTTTAGATTTTGTATCAAGTGTGGCAGTAATGTACTTAATTTTTGGTTTACATTTTGGGAAGTAGTACACCTAAGACTGTAGTTGGCATTTCATTCTTTGCACTGTGAGAGAGAACAAACTCTTCAGGAGGCCTGGGAATGGGACTGTTTATTTTATTATTCTGTGTGTTAGCATACACGTCTGAGACTGTTCCATTAGAATAAGACATATGCTGATTTACCTCTGTGATGTTTCACCAAACAGCATGTAGTAGTGGGGAAGTCTATCCACTGTATTAGGATGTAAAACTGGATGGTTGTTGATGTCACACTTTAAATCATGCAAAAGAGTGAGTAACTGTACTTGATATCAGACTTTATATCATCAGGTAAGATAAGTTATAGTGCTTGTTGATTTTACAACATAAATCATGAGTTTAGGGGAGTAATGGTGTTTGGTGGTGATACCACAGTATAGATATATATATATATATATATATATATATATATATATATATATCATGGTAAGGGAAGTTAATATAAATCATTAATTTGGTGGAGTAATGGTGCTTGGTGGTGGTACCACGGTATATCTCATGGAAGGGAAAGTTGTGGTGCTTGCTGATATCACACTGTACATTATGAGATGGGTGTGTAATGGCATTTGGTAATGTCACACCAAATAAAACTGTGAGAGACAACATTTGGTGATACCACAATGCACATCGTAAAGCAGTGTTAGTGAGTACAGAAGGTAATATCACACTGGATAGCATGAGTCAGGGTAACTATTAGTGCTTGATGATATCACACTGTACGTTATGATAGAGGGGTGATTAATGGCATTTGGTGAGAAGCTCTTGGTGATGTTACAGTGACTATCTTGAAACATGGTTAGTGAAGTCACACTGACATAATGAGTCAGGTTGAATGATAGCATGTGATGAGATTGCATTGTACATCATTAAACATGGTGACTGATTCAAAATGTCAGTATCGCACTACAAATCAAAATGGAGGGTCAGTAATGGCACATGGTGATATTTCACTTTACAGCTGTTTTTTTTCACTATTTTTATATCAACCTGATGCTGACTTCAGGATCTCACCTGCTTCCATTGGCCTCAATGACCTGGCTCCTCATGAACTATTACTCTGCTAGTTGATTCTGCCTTTTTGGAGGAATCCTGTAGGCTACCACCACACTGGGAAGGAAGCAGGACAGCTGGGCTATCATACTGTTGGCTTAGCTACCTATTTTGGATAGCTTAGCTATTCCATCTGTTAGGCTAAGTGCCAAAAAGCAGTAGGAGATACTTAGGTTTGTGAAGAAATCCCCCTCTGTGGTGACACAATCCCTATTGTCCAGTCCCTATTATAAGTGAGCATGATACAGCTGCTCCTGATCTCATCAAGAGCTTAGATCTACCACATGCCCCCAAGCACACACACCCATCCCTCTCTCTAGATATACATGAGCAGGAAAGCCCTCTTTTTACCTCCTTCCAGCAATCTGCTCTAGCAACTTGCCCACTAGCCAAGCCCAGGTTGCTTAGGCTGTCATTTTTGGACTTTATCCCTCTATGTAACAGGGCTGACAATGTCTCACTGCATATCTTGAGATGTGATGGGTGATGACTGTTGGTGATATTGAACTGTACATCATGAGACATTTGGTGTTATCACATTGAATGCCTTGAGGTAGGACAAAGAACTGATGTCACACTGTACATAAATGAACAAAAGTGAAGCCATATCTCTTGGAAATATCACTCTGCATCTCATTATGGGTGTGACTATTGTCACTTGGCACACATTGTCTGCATGTAATGATTTGTGACACTGCTTGGTAAAAATGATAACTTCCCACTGTGCATCACAAAACACTGTGTATATTGCACCTGGTGAACTTTTATTAAATAAATAAGCTTACACATAACTAAGCAAATACATACCTTACTACACATCTTGAGACAGGGTGAGTGGTGACAGAGTAAGACATGACACATGACAATATTATACAGCAAAGCACAAGACTGAGGTAGTGTTAACACATGGTGAAAACCCACTGTACATAATGAGCCAGGCTGAGAGATGGCACATAGTGAGATCATAACACAGGATGAGTGATGTCATTTGACAATGTCATCTTGCACTGCATTAGACATGGTGAATGATGCCATTTGTCAGCTTCACACTCCATATTAGTACAGAGGGTGAGTATGGTATTTGATGAAAACACAGCTGTACAGAATGAATAAGATGAGAGATGGCACTTAGTCATGAAACAGGGTGAATGATGGCACAATCTTTAATGATGTCACGCTGTATATCACAAGATTGTATAACTGATGATACTTGGTGATCTCATATTACACATTGTGAGACATTGCGAGGTATGGCATTGGACAAGAACAGGGAGTGGCCCTTGATAATATCACACTGTATATATCATTATATTTGGTGAATGATGCAGTTAGGGATATAACACCACAGTGTGAGACAAGGTTATTGTTAGAAATCAATAATATCACGCTGTATGGTATGATTCAGGATAAGTGCTGATAATTGGTGATATCAGACTACACATCATAAGAAGGAATGGAAGTTTACATATTTCTGTAGAATTCTACTACACATTTTTCATGGAAATTAAATACAGCTGTAAACTGTAACTTTGGGTGTAGTAATGTATGGAAAGATGGACAGGGTGGAGAAAAGTTCAAGGTGGAGCTTCTGCATATGTAATAAGATAAAGGAACAAGGACTTACTGTGCAGTTTTGAAGTGCCACTCTTCAAAGTAAGGTTGTGGACAAAGAAGTTGCAAAGTGGTGTCCTGGCAGAGGGCGAATGATCTGGATTTGCTTTACAAAAGGTCTGGATGAAATTACATGGTGCTTCACAAAAAAGCATATTTGCCATGCAGATTACTTCAGACTGAAAAAAAAAGTTAAAGTACACATTCTGAAGTATGTGCTCATTACTTTGACAAATGTTTTATTGAATGCGTTAATGAATTTAATCATTCAGAGCTTGTGTAGTCATGTTAAAGCTATAGTGGTTTGCATACTGAACTTGAGAAACAAACCACAAACTAGAGAAACAAATCCAGAAGCACAATAGCAATAACGGACAACCGGAATAACTTTACTTCAAATTTATTACGACATAAATAAATAAAAGTGGTTTTTATTTTGCTATTGTGCTTCTGGATTTGTTTCTCTATATTGGTTTGCAATTTGTACTGATATGGCTAATCTCTTACATATACACGTAGATGTGGTTCTCACGTTATTCAGAAGCAACAGCATTGATTCCTGACCCTGAAAGTTGTTCTTTAATCTCTAGTATGATGTCAAGTGATAGTAGTCAGTGGTATGATGATGTGTGTGACATGACCAGGCAGGATAGTAATGAAGTGAGGGACCACAGTAGATAGCTTAGTATGGGTGACATCACTGAATAGCATTGTGTGAGTGATCTCACCGAATTACTTTTGGATGGCAACCTCACTAGATACCATGGTGTGATTGAGTTCACTGGATGGCATTGTGTAGTTAAACATACTTCTAGGAAGGACAAGGCAGTTAAAATGGACAGTTGCCATGAATTATCTCACTAGAGATCACATTTGAGTTATCTCGCTGCATAGCCTGTGTAGATGACCTCATGAGGTAACATGATTTAAGCGATACCACAGGACTGTAGATACTTCAGTGGACTGCATAGTGTGGGTGATATAGAATGTGTGCGTGGGTTCAGTGGATAGGAAGGTATGGCCAGCTTTACTGATTAACACCTTGAGGATGTCAGACTTTGTGTGTGCCGTGCCCTTACTAGAAAGCATAATGTGAAAGATCTCACTTGAGGGCAGGGTGTGGGTAGACCAATGGAAATCATGTTGTGTGTTAAGTTCATTGGATAGCATGGTATGAGAAATCTCATTGGAATGCATTTGGTTTTTGATGTTACTGTGCAGTATGATACAGATATGCTGTCTGGCTAGAATTTTGGGAATCAGCACACTGAGTAACATGATGTCTGTGACCTTAGCAGACAGCATGGTGTGCGTGATATCACTCAGTGTTGCATAAAGTGACACATCTCACTTGACTGCATTGTGAAGGTGACCTCTATGGATAACATGATGTGGGTCTGATAACTGAATAGCATAGTGTAATTAAGTGTATTAAACAGGATAGTATGAAAATCCCACTAGATTGTATGATCTGAGTGCTGTCAAGAAAAGCATTGTAAGAGCTGGTTTGATGGTATGTGTGGACAACTTCACTGGATGATATGACACCATTGGACAGCATGGTGCAAATAACCTCAATGGACTGCAGGTAGAATTTTTGGATCACTACATGAGATAATGTACTGTGGGTGACATTACACAACTGCACTGGATAACATAATTTTTAAGAGAACTATGTAGATATCATAGTGTGAACAATCTCAGTTTATAGGTTCATAGGTGTGTACGAGGCTAATGACCACAAGCACCTTTTTAAGCCTAGCCATGCATCCCAAATTTCTGACAAGTTTTGGTACTCGTGACAAGTGTAAGCAGGGGCCTGGGAGATCAACCACAGGTTGACTGTGTCTATTAGAGACATAGGTGGCAAACCAGGGATGAAGTTCCTGTTCCCCATCCAATTGTGCAAGTTACACATGAATTGATTCAGGGAGGAACTCTGGTTCACATGGATGGGGAGCCTGTTTCAGAGAAGGGATAGTCCCTGAGAAACATACCTTTATCTCCAACAGATCCTATTTATATCACAGGTAAGGTTTACATCTTTAGAATGGGTAATTCTAGTGCTGTTTGTTTTATGGGTATACAGGAGGTCCATCAGGGTAGGGTCTGACAGTGCCTTGCATGCTAGGCATAGATCTCATCTCAACAGCCTGTAGGAGACTGAATTCAGGGATAGGACCTTAAGGAGGTCTGTATAGGACATGTTACTTATGCCCTTTATTCTTTTAGGGAGGGACCTCTGTGGATATCCCAATTGTTAGATGTGTCTGGTTAGGTACATACCAAAGGAGGTATTGTACTTACATCTGATGAATGGCGAATACAGTGGAACAATGACCTCTTTGGGTTTAGATGCCATACCTTTGTTTATAAGCTCCACAACATGGAGTGATTTCCTCACTACTGTAGACACGTGATGGTCAAAGGCTAGATTACTCTCTATGTGTGTCCCCAAGTCCCTGACAATTGGGTCAGCTTTTAGGAGTGTATTGTTAAAATGATAGCTACCAGGGGTGGATGACTTGCCAAAGTATACTGTTATGCATTTATTTGTATTTCGTTTTAGTCCATGGCTCTGACACATTATTAGTCTGTGTCAGCCCTTCCTAGAGAACATTTGTGTCAGTGTGGGATTTTATGACAGCTCCTAATTTGAAATCATTTGCAAATTTAGTCAGCCAGAGGACCTTGACTTTGGCCTTGACCAGAGAATTAAATGCCAAAAAGGAGCAGACCAAGGACCCATCCCTATGGGACTCTGCTTGCAGCTTCCTCTTTGTAGAGGTGGATTTCCACGTTCTAACTTCCTGGGTGCTGCCTATGATTCAGCTATCCACCGGGTGACATAAAGGTTTATACCTAACCTCCTGTGTTTGTCAACAATGCCCAGGTGGATATTACAGCAGGCTATAACAGTGTTCATTGGATACTACTGTGTGTCTTGCTTCAATTTATAGCATGGGTATTTATAACCTTACTGAATGCAATGAGAAGTGCCATGGAAAGATATAGGTGACTTCACTGAGTTGTATCATTTAAGGTGTGTCATTGTACGGAATGGTACATGTGATCACACAAAACAGTTTGATGTGAGAAGTGTTACTGTATAGTACTGTATGTGCAAGGAGGACTCCTTCAGTGGTATGATATGGGTGAAAATCCATGGTGTCACTGAGAGTCATTTCAATAGTTTACTCTGTAGATACTTTATGGCTAAAAATTGCTGTTGTGGTCCAGTTCACTTAACTTATTAAATAATGCTTAAATTATCTGAATTGGAATGCTTATGAAATCGGATCTGTTGTCCTAGTGCAACATTTTGCTGAGTGTGGTATAAAAAGAAACCTGGAGAATTTTTACTCTACAGCAAGGGTGAGATCAGAGCAATAAAGCAACCTAGATTTACCTTGATACAAACATGTAGGTGGGCTTGGGAAGAAATACCGGTACCATAAAATGTATCAGTATTCTGACAGGATGCAGTGTAGTGCAGGAAAAGCTAAATTAATTCTTAGTGAACATGGTTAAATGGATTTGTTATAGGAAGATCTTAGGAAGCCTGCTTGTACTTATGCAAAGGAAATTAAAGTGAGAGTGAAATCATGGAGGACTTGCGAGATGAAATTGGGTAACGGTAGAACCCAGCCAAATCTCATTGTATATAGTGAGTGCTAAGGAAGGCGTTTTGTATTTACTTTGTATTTTATGAGAAGGTACTACAGCTTGATGCATTCTCAATGTACCTTGTGATATGGCAGTACAACGTAATATAGTTTCAAAGTACTTTGTGAGAAGATACTGTTTGGCATAATCTTCCTGTACTTTTATGAGAAAGTCACTTCTGCATGGTGCAGTCTTGTTTATTTTATGAAAAGTTATTGTTACTTGATACAGTTTCATTGTATTTTGTAATGAAGTACTCTTGCTTGGTGCAGTCTCATTACACGCAGTGAGAAGGTACTTTTGCTTGGTACAGACTCTGTATTTTGTAAGAAGACAAAGTTGTTTGATGCAGTAATACTGTAGTTTTTTAGAAGGCACTTTTATTTGGTGCTTTCAAACCACTTGTAAGAAGGTAAGGATACTCACTGCGGTGTCACTGTACATTGTGAGAAGGTAGTGTTGCTTTGTGCAGTCTCATACCCTGTGAAAAAATAATGTTTACTGCAATCTTTTTATACCATGTAAGAACGCATTGTTTGCTATATTGTCATTGGATGCTGTGAAACTGCTTGTGCTTGATGCAGTTTCAGGTTGAATGGGCATTGTTATGCCCAGAAGTGGGAAACAAGTATTTGGAATCAAACTATGTGGCTTATGGTATATATAGATAACTACTCTGATACACTTAAAATGTTGGAATGGACCAGCATCTGATCATGTCTCATTTTATATGAGAGGAAAGGATTAGGGCAGTAAAAGGTCCTGGTTGAAAGTTACTACACAGCAATTGAATAGGAAGACATAAAGCTATCATGCAGTTATGATTAATATTGTCGGATGTGGTTGTGAAACATGTTCAGTGGAGTCTGTTATATCTCATGTAGAGTCATTTATGGTGTGGTATGTTAGAACAATGATTTAATGGACGTTTAAATGTAGCTAAGCAAACATGGGAGGGCAGTACGAACTCTTACAATTTTATTTTGTAACATGAATGAAGTATGTGTGAAACAAATGTGGCACAGTACAACAAAGCATGTAGGTCTGGAATCTTATATTATACTATAGAAAGGAACAAGGTAGGCCCAATATAACAGCACTGTATAAGTTGGTTGTGATAATATTGGAGAGAATCTGACTGGTAGAAACTAATATGTGTCGGGTGTAATGGAAGGTCACATTTCAAAGGCAGGGTTGTGCATACATGACCTAATAGCCTGATATGATGTACTTACCCAGTGAGGAAGGAATGATGATGACAGCAGCGAAGACAGACCTACTGGAGTTCCACTTTTAAGTTATTGTACATATTCTGTTAAGTTCATGCGGTATGTTATGAAATTGATTGGGATGCTTCTCACATTGGATGAATTGCACATTCTGAAATTGTGTGGCTTTGAGAAGAGGTCTCATAGTGTTTCATACTACTGCTGCTGTAAGTGCTGCTTCCAAGTAGATTAAAATGACTAAACCAGGCTAATCATCATAATGGTTGGCAGTTGGCACAGAGGGTTAAGGCTGTGAGCTATAGTTTTTGTGGTACAGGGTTTGATTCCTATAGCCCTCATTTTCCTGCTATGTGACCTTAAACAAGTTGCTTAACCAGACATTGCTCCCAGATCACCCCTGAAAAGGGTGTGAGGATCCATTTGTGCCTGCATGGTTAACAAATGGGTATTATTATTGTTATGTGTGTTCTGCACATGGTTTATGAGTGGTTTATTATAGTTCATAGTTCATAGTTCATAGTTTAGTACTAAGCTAACTGCCCTTGGGAGCCATTGTAAGCCTAGCCAATTACCCCTTGTGAGACTCAAACCCTGCACCTTGTGCTTGTAAGGCAAACACCTTAGCCATTAAGCCACCCTCTGAACTTGACAATTTGCTCATATACTGTCATAGGTTCATAGGTTCATAGGTTCATACTAGGCTATCTGCCCGAGGGCATTTACAAGCCTAGCCCATAGTTTTGTGGCTTACGCCACCCCTTTAGTATGGGGAACTATACCCATTATTTTGCTGTGCCTCTGTTGAGCAGTGACACTGAGGTAATCCCTGGGGTATATCTGCGATCTCCCATCCATTGGTCAAGATTTCTCTTGAACAAGGCCAGCGAGGTGCTCTGCCTCACATATACCGGGATTTTATTCCACAGCATAGGAAGTCTTTGGGTGATGAATCTATCCCTCCAGCACGTCCTGTTAATAGCCGTGTCGAGGTTTAAGTCTCCTGCCCTTGTGACTCTGACGGATCTAGATTTTTGAGGTGAAGCATATTCATCAAATCTGGGTTTGACATGGCCTTGTATGTTAGGCAAAGGTCACCTCTGAGCAAGCGGTGGCGACTGAATAGAGCTGGAGTTCTTTCAGTCGGGCAGCATAGGACAGATGTTTGAGACCCTTTATCCTTTTGGTGAGGAACTTTTGTGGCCTCTCCAGCTGCTGCAAGTGTCGGGTCAGATACATTCCGAATGGGGCATTGTACTCAATCATTGGTCTGATGAGTGATGAGTATAGGGAGACTATGACCTCCTTGATCTAGATGAGAATCCCTTCATGATAAGGTGGGCAATGTAGAAGGTCTTCCTAACTACTTTAGCTACATGGGTGTCGAATGACAGACTACTATCAACCTGGGTCCCCAGGTCCCTGATAACTTCTTCTGTGCTCAGTGGATTGCCACCTATTTGGTAGCTAGGGGTAACCTTGTTTTTCCGAAGGGTATGACTATGCATTTTTGGCATTTAACTTTAGGCCATGGCTCTGGCACCAGTTATCCGTTTCTGTGAGACCCTTCTGAAGGATATCTGTGTCAGATGTGTTTTCTACTATGGCCCAGTTTGCAGTCATCTGCAAACTTTGTCAGCCATAACCCTCCTGTGTTTGCTTGTACTGGAAAAGTAGATGCCAAACAAGAGTGGGCCCAGGACTGAGCCCTGTGGTACACCACTTGTGACAGGTTTTGAGTCTGACATGGCGCCAGCAACTCTGACCCTGTGGGTTCTGTCACTCAGCCAGTTTGCAACCCATCTTGTGATGTATGGGTTAACATTTAAGCTGATGAGTTTTTCAATGATACCCGAGTGGGGTATTGTATCGAAGGCCTTCGCCAGATCGAGGTAGGCTGTATGGACTGCCTTTCCCTCATCAATGGCTTTGGTGACTGTTTGAAAAGTCAACCAAGTTTAAAAGGCATGATCTGCCTTTGACAAAGCCAAACTGGGATGGATCCAAAGTCTGCAAATTCCCTATGTCTTTATTTATGAGGTCCATTATGATCCTCTCCATGGCTTTGCAGATAAGGCTTGTCAAGCTAATGGGCGGTAATTTCCAGGGTCGGTGGAGGCACCGCCTTTGTGAAGTGGGACCACAGTTGCAGTGCGCCACTCCTGGGTACGTATCCAGAGGTAAGACTATGATTAAACAGCTGTCCTAGCTGTGGGTTTAATTCTCGTTGAGTTCGTGGAGCACACAGCCGGGGACACCATCAGGTCCCATGGATGCTGTGTTTTTGCTTTGGAGAGAGCAGTTCTCACTTGGGCGTTGGAGATGTTTGGGGGCTGCAATCGCTGGTATAGATATCTCTCCTTTTGGGGAGGGGAGAAGTTTGCACTGAACCTGTCAGCCAGTATGTTGGCAATGTCTGTAGGATCAGTAATCTTCACATCATTTTGAACTAGTTCTGAGCATATCTGGGAGTTTCCTCCCAGGTTTCTAACATAGCTAAAGAAGGCCTTATGATTGTCTTTTGAGTCTTTAGCTATTTTTCTCTCAAAATTTGCTTTGGATGATTTTATGAGAGCTCTTAGTTTTTACTTATAGTGATCAAGGGTGTCTTACCTTTTAAGGATTTTGCTCTATCTTGTAGTAGCTTCCTCCTTTTGTTGTAGAGTTTGTTTATGGCTGGGGTCCACCAGACTGGACGCTTGCCTTTGGTACAAAGAGTCTTTGTTTTGCTTGGGATTGCCTTATCCATGCAGTCCTGCAGGTGCTGGTAGAAGGCATTTGTAAGTGATTCAGCGGCTTGAGTACTGTTTTCTGCCGGCTCGGGGCCTTAAAGGAGACCACACTAGTCTTTAGAAGTGTGAAGTCGGCTTCGAGAAGTTCTTTACTGTGGTCTTTTTATTTCAGGTGGGGGTGGGATGAGGACCTCCAGCGAGATTAGTTTGTGATCTGATCTCACCAGTGAGGGGTATACTTCGTGTTGAACATTGTGCTCCCATGTTCGTGATGATGAGATCAAGTATGTTTTCTCCTCTTGTGGGGATGGTGACTAGTTGTTCCATGGCATTTGAGTTTATGAATTCCAGGAACTTTTGGGCTAGGGTGTTTGGGCTTGAGTAGTGTTCCCAGTCTATATTAGGGTAATTGAAGTCACCTAGTATGATGGTGTTTGGTGATACATTTATCCCCTCTAGTGTTTTCAGGAAGGCCATGTGAGGTTCCTGAGTTTGTGAGGGTGGCCTGTAACATGCTACAATTTGTAGAGCAGTCTTGCCTATGGTTAATTGCACCTGGATGGTCTCCGATGCATCGTGCGTTGCCATCAGTCTTGAGGTGTGGGTGTCTTTGATGAATATGGATACCCCACCTCCTTTCTTGGTATTGTCCGGATTTTGGGGCCGGAACGCATGATAAGAGGTAAAACCTGATAGTGCTGGGGTGCTCTCAGGAGCCTTGAACCAGGTTTCTGTCACTGCACAGACATCGATGTTCTCCATACTGAGAAGGGCCTCGAGTCGTGCATTTTGAGATTTAGACTTCTGGCATTGAGCAGCATTACCCTTAGTTTTTCCTTTTTGTGTTCTAGGGTGGTAGGTTTAGAATTTAAGCCTTGCCTAAAAAAGGCACTATGGGGTGGCAAGAGCCTTTGCCAATATCCGGAATCCCAGGGGTGACAGGTGCAAGCCGTCCCTTGGCAGCGTGGCTTGTCCATCATGTCATCCCAGGCAGACAGACATTGGATCCCCTTTGAATGACACCAGAGTTTAAGCCAATTGTTAAAGCTGATCATCTTATCTCTGTATTGTGGCATCATTCTTGGTGAAGGTAGGATACTGCTCAAGGTCAGGGTCATACCTGCCTGGGCTACATAATCAGAGAGCTCCTCAATGTCTCTTTTCATGTAGTCCAAGGAGGTGCGCCTCAGGTCGTTTACACCAGCGTGGACAATGACTGAGTCGTATTGTACCTGCTGTTGAGAGACCTGAGTGCTTGCGTTATGTGGCGGATTCTAGCGCCCGACAGGCAGCTTACTGTGACCTTCTCCTTACTCAGTCTGGTGGCGGGGCGTCAGTGTGTCTGACTATGGAGTCACCAATGACTAGTGTGTCTGGCATTGTGTTTGGCCTTAAGGGCTGTGACTGTTTGACACTCTGACTGTGAGGTCTATGTGTTGCAGGTGTTGTGTTCTGAGGTGGTGGTTGTTTGGGTGTCTGCTTTGGTGGCCTCTGCTGTTTTGGTAGATTTTTGATCAGAGCCGCCGAGTATGTCTTTGTGTGTTTATGTGTATGATTTGAGGTTGTGATGGTACTATGTGAGACTGGGTCTATAGTGTGTGTGGTAACCTTCTCCTCCTGACTGGTCTTGCCAGTCCTATGTTGAGAGAGCTCAGCCTCCAGTTTGGCCGTATAGTTGCATCTCTCGCATGTATTTGTGTTTTGTGGGAGGAGGAGAGGGTTGTCTGTGTACATGAGGCAATTGTAACATTGCCTCAATATTCCCAGGTTCACCAGCTGAGCAGGAGAGGACACTAGCAACTGATCCCTCGACATGCTAGAAGGACTAGACAAAAAACTTTAAAAGAGATTCCAGGAGGCGTGGGTGACCGAGAAATGGGGGTTTGCCTTTTGGGGTGCTATCTATAAGAGTGCCGTATCAAGGTAATAAGTACTATAGGAGCAAGTGCTAGGTTTAACAGATAGAGAAAAGTCTACTTGGAGTCAAGTAGAGATGATCTTTAGGTATTAGAGAAAGTGCTAGTAACAGGGATGCTTAAAGGTAAGATTGAAAGAATGCACTCTGCAGTGTGCACTAGAGAAGTTAGATATGAAAGTAGGTAACTTGAGTTTTACCTGTTTAAAAGTTAAGGTTTAGTGGAGAGTTACTATTTTTAAAACAGTAAGATGGACTGAAAGGGTGGTTACTTTTGTATTTTGGTGCTATGAAATACTGTAGGATGGCCAATAAATTTAAATAATTGAAGGGGTGGGATTTCAAAAGTGATGGTTTTGTGATTACTCACATAAGCCAGTGAAAGTAGAGAGAAATGAGATATATGGTCAGATTAACATAAGAGGCGGGCAACTAGAAAGACAGTGGTATTTAACAAGGCAACTTAAATGTGTGGGAGGGAGGGAAAAAATTCTGCCTGACTCAGAACAGAGAGAGCTGTGGTCTCTTTTGAAGTTTTAATATGCTGTTAGAACAGAATGCAAGCAAAACACAAGATAAAGAAAACAAACTACAGTATTCAAAATATAGAAAGGCAATACAGAAATACAAAAAATAACAGCAAACTAACCTTTCCTTCACAGCAAAGTGTAGCAGAGTCTTAATATAAGCCAAATCTCATTGTATATAGTGAGTGCTAAGGAAGGCGTTTTGTATTTACTTTGTATTTTATGAGAAGGTACTACAACTTGATGCATTCTCAATGTACCTTGTGATATGGCAGTACAACTTAATATAGTTTCAATGTACTTTGTGAGAAGATACTGTTTGGCATAATCTTCCTGTACTTTTATGAGAAAGTCACTTCTGCATGGTGCAGTCTTGTTTATTTTATGAAAAGTTATTGTTACTTGATACAGTTTCATTGTATTTTGTAAGGAAGTACTCTTGCTTGGTGCAGTCTCATTACAGGTACTTTTGCTTGGTACAGACTCTGTATTTTGTAAGAAGACAAAGTTGCTTGATGCAGTAATACTGTAGTTTTTTAGAAGGCACTGTTATTTGGTGCTTTCAAACCACTTGTGAGACGGTAAGGATACTCACTGCGGTGTCACTGTACATTGTAAGAAGGCAGTGTTGCTTTGTGCAGTCTCATACTCTGTGAAAAATAATGTTGCTTACTGCAATCTTTTTATACCATGTAAGAACACATTGTTTGCTATATTGTCATTGGATGCTGTGAAAGTACTTGTGCTTGATGCAGTTTCAGGTTGAATGGGCATTGTTATGCCCAGAAGTGAGAAACAAGTATTTGGAATCAAACTATGTGGCTTATGGTATATATAGATAACTACTCTGATACACTTAAAATGTTGGAATGGACCAGCATCTGATCATGTCTCATTTTATATGAGAGGAAAGGATTAGGGCAGTAAAAGGTCCTGGTTGAAAGTTACACAGCAATTGAATAGGAAGGCATACAGCTATCATGCAGTTATGATTAATATTGACAGATGTGGTTGTGAAACATGTTCAGTGGAGTCTGTTATATCTCATGTAGAGTCATTTATGGTGTGGTATGTTAGAACAATGATTTAATGGACGTTTAAATGTAGCTAAGCAAACATGGGAGGGCAGTACGAACTCTTACAATTTTATTTTGTAACATGAATGAAGTATGTGTGAAACAAATGTGAGCATGTAGGTCTGGAATCTTATATTATACTATAGAAAGGACCCATTATAACAGCACTGTAAGTTGGTTGTGATAATGTTGGAGAGAATCTGACTGGTAGAAACTAATATGTGTCGGGTGTAATGGAAGGTCACATTTCAAAGGCAGGGTTGTGCATACATGACCTAATAGCCTGATATGATGTACTTACCCAGTGAGGCAGACCTACTGGAGTTCCACTTTTATGTTATGACATTGATTGGGATGCTTCTCACATTGGATGAATTGCACATTCAGAAATTGTGTGGCTTTGAGAAGAGGTCTCATAGTGTTTCATACTACTGCTGCTGTAAGTGCTGCTTCCAAGTAGATTAAAATTACTAAACCAGGCTAATCATCATAATGGTTGGCAGTTGGCACAGTGGGTTAAGGCTGTGAGCTATAGTTTTTGTGGTGTGACCTTAAACAAGTTGCTTAACCAGACATTGCTCCCAGATCACCCCTGAAAAGGGTGTGAGGATCCATTTGTGCCTACATGGTTAACAAATGGGTATTATTATTGTTATGTGTGTTCTGCACATGGTTTATGAGTGGTTAATTACTTCTTAATATAAGCTAATAATCTACATATAACTTGGTTACTGTTTTTTTGTAATGGTTAACAGGATAACTGCAGGATTACACCAAATTCAGGCCAAGAAGATGCAGATAATGATGGCATAGGTGATCAGTGTGATGACGATGCAGATGGAGATGGAATTAAGAATGTTGAGGTATGTATATAGGCTTTTCTGATGTGACCTTTATCTCACTTTTTGAGCCAAGAAAGACTCAATCCTATTTGACCTATTCCTTTACAAAATCTTTGGTTGTACAAACACCTGCTCTAGGGACCAAAATCTACAAAAACAAATAATCAACACTCACTGATGACACTTAATTTCCCTGGTTCACAGGTACATGTTTAATTTTTATATCTGTATTGCAGTTCACTTCAACGGCGTCCTTGATGTATGGATGTTAGTCTAACAGGTCACAATGCTGATGAGTTTACTTTTTATTTAATTTATTTATTTGTCTTTATTTATTTATTTTGTCACTTGAATGAAAGTAATTGTGAGAGGGGTAAAGCAGTTTAATGTTTCTGCAGTTATTTGAATTTGTGTGGGGTGAAGATACTTTTAGTAATCGATTTTATATTTCTTCTGATGCTGGAATTCTTGATCTTTATGAGTTTATTCCATACACTGTTACTTCAGGGGTCTTACATTTATTTGAGCTACCTGTATATTAAAGAAGCTACCTTGAAAATAATGAAGTTCTGGAAGTGCACATAGATATGCGTTAGTGGTTAGGAAACCTTGTATGTAGCCTTTCACTTTGGGTGCTCTGTAAATGCAAAGAATAGCTTCATATTCTTCAGTCTTTACCCTTTCATGTGCCCGACAAGCTTTATAGTAAGTAGAAGGGGATGCTTGCTGTCACCTGGCATATATACCTGCCAGTAAGTGTTGATTTGTGGACCATAATGAGCAGAGTGATGGTCATCCTTGATTCTAGAATAAACGTTCATAGGAAGTGGATCAACTGCTTGTACTTGTCTTTATTGAAGTTATTCAATTTACAATGCAGACAATGAAGAGAAAAAGAGTTCTACGTAAACTGTACAAGCGAATGTAGAAAAGCAAACACAGTGACAAATCCAGTGTAGTGTTAAGCTAAACATAGTCATCCCATTACTACACTAAGGTTTGAAACCACTGGTCCAACAGAAAGTCACTTTAATGAGCCGCAGCCTAATAACAATACCGCGTCCATCAATGACACTAAAGAAAGGAACTAAGGAAACAAAGCATGAACTTCACTCAGCATAAGGAATAAGTAGAAAGAGCAGCTTTGTTGTATTTTTCAGAAGACTCACCATCTCGTACACAGCCGAAGCATGGCTGCCTCCAATGTATATTACCCACTTTACAAACAGAAATTCTACATTTGTTTCAGTATAATGCAGTTTTTAACCAATCGCAGTTGTGGAATGCTTCGGTATAATATGTTCTTTTTAGCTAATAGTTTTCTCATTTCCCTTTCCCTTCAATGAGCACACAACTTTGTTATAAAACTGTTTTCGGCAAGTCTTAATCTGTCTAATGTACTGGCTTACTTGTCATATTGTTATCTGGTGGGCAATAATCAGCTTGAAGAGACACCAAAAGTCACATGACACCAACTAAGGAAAAAATCAAACCAAAAATGAATTAGAAGACCAAACAAGGAAAACACACATATTATACCACATGATTTCTGAAAACGCCGATCGGGCGTCCGCCGACTTTCCGCCAGGGCCTCAAAAGTAAAACAGTCTGTTATAAAACTGGTTTAACATATGATGTCTTAAAGCAAACGGAGATCTCTCCGCTTGTTTAAAAAGCGCGGAGTCCCAGTTAACTATTTTAAAATCTAGCGAATTTTACTAGAAACTGAGAGAAAGCAGTAAAAACTTGTTTTTTTTTAAAGTTTAAGCTTTATGAGTTAAATATATTTAACATAAGTTTAAAACAAGCATTTTTTATCCTCGCTTATTTATAAATTGTGTCGTTTTGTTAAACCCATTTAACATACGGAAAGCAGCGGAGAACGGAGACCTTGGCGTTCTCCGCTGTTTTGCCGCTGCTTTCCGCCGCTAGCGCGCAGGCACGAAAAGACGCGCATGCGGATGCCAGACATCTGCGGCGATAAACAGGCATTATACTATATACTATGCCGATTAAATAGTAATTTTTCTTTTTCTAACAATGTATAATGTGCTAATATAAATAACATTTCTCTATAATGCTAGTTATTCTCACTTTTTCGGTTGTTTGCAGAGCTATCCTCGGCCGCCCAAATCCAAAACCCCAAATCGTGGGTACTTAGCATTACCCACTTCCAGGTATATTTGCTATATTCAATCACACTTAAATGACTTGTAATAATAACATGTTGAAAGCTAAATTATTTAGAAACAGAACTGAACAGAGGAGTTGAGAAACACACCCACTTAGTTTCACACTATATTGAAAAGCCCACTGGCTACATCCCTAGATTCATAGTGTTGGTGTCTCCAAATGTAGATTTTTGAGAAACAATATTTATAAATTACATCAAACTCTTAGTGCCTGAGGAGCAGAGCAGACTGGAGTGTTGCAGCAATCAATCAAGCAGCCTAGACATGCATTAACATTGGCATCAACATTATGACCCAGTAAGGTGAGTAAAGCAACTTCTACCTTTAGTCATCAATCCCCCTCTTTAGGAAGTGCATGCAGGTCTGGAAGTTAGAATGATGAATCTATGGTGCTAATAACAGAGGCAGTGTGCATTGATACCTTCCTTGAACGAAGCCACTTATTGCAAAACTTGGGTGCAGGCTTCTATCATCAAAATGCTAGAATACTATTTGCAGACAGTGCCTACAAGTTAGTACTTGTTTACATGGCATTTTTTTGGTTGTTAATGGATTTTTAAGTGCTTAGAGTCTTTAGATTACCATTCACGTTAGTTTTTATATCCTCAGTTGATCTGTGCATATGGATATGGTTTCATATTTTTAACCGAGATGATCTACCTCTGTTACCTTCTATGTGGAGTCTCAGTGTCCTCTCTGTATTTGTGTGGGTTTCCTCTTGGTGCTGTGGTTGCCTCCCACATTTCAAAGACATGCAGTAGGTAGACTGAACACTCTTAAATGGCCAGAGGTGTGAGTGTGCATGTGAGTATGGTACTGAAGAACACCACGGCAGGGCTAGCCATCAGGCAGTGTGAACCTTGGCTACAGATGATTGTCCCTGTTGAAGTGACACCATGACCCAATGTGCAAAAATGAGAAAAGGGGTGATGGATGGATGGATGGATGGATGGATGGATCTAGCTCTGAATGGGGTTATATTCTTCTTTCCTGACAATTTTATTTTAGCAGGTCTCTGTAACAGTATGCATTTTATTTATTATTATTGTTTGTGTTTCTGATCTTCAGGATAACTGTAGACTGGTATCAAACAAAGACCAGCAAAACTCTGATACAGACTCCTTTGGTGATGCTTGTGACAATTGTCCAACTGTGCCCAACAATGACCAGAAAGACACTGACAACAATGGAGAAGGAGATGCCTGTGACCACGACATTGACGGAGATGGTAATAATTTTATCATTGTTTCACTGACCAGCCTGTGTACATTTAAAAAAAAACTGCAATTCAGGATGATAGATATTGTGGCCAAAACAACTGCAGCTCACAAACAGGACAGAACTATTCACATCTACACACAAGAGACAAGAATCCTTTCATATCCCTGCTTAAAATCAAAGAGGCTAAAATAAATTGTGGTACATGCACATATACACATGCATACACTCAGTGACTCAGTTACTCACACACACACACACACATATATATATATATACACACACACAAAAACTGAACTGCTCTATATTACATAAACAGTAAAACCTCCCTGCTGAGATCCATTGAATTTTATATAAACTTTCTCTCACTGTATTTAAGATTTCAACTGATGTGCTAGCCAGACATGTGTGGATGCTCTTGAATTACTTGTCACACATTAAGCACATTCATACCATTTACCAATATGTCTGCCCCATTCCCCTCTGTGGCATTTCAGATGAGGTTCTGCAGATTCCCAAACACTGTTTTCCCATTTATCCTGCTCTTAGTTATCTGTGTCGTGACATAGCTGTGGTCTGCCGAAGCAGGAGACAAATGTTTTCCAATTTAGTTACTGTTACATCGTCTTCATTCATGCCCACATATTTATTCCCCGTACTTAACTTTGTCCATCTTTGTGATGTGCTTGAAATCTAACCACTGCTTAACTCTTTTGGCAAATCAGCTGCTTTAACTAATGCTAATACTTCATTAGTGTTTCAGCACATCTCATCCTGTGATGATGTCACATTCTAGACAGCACAGATTTTTGGTATTAAATGTGCTTTCAGATGTCCCTCTGGCCATTAGAGACTGACCTGAACTTCTCTGAGTCCAGTAGTCCTGATAGAGTTTGAAGTGTTTGCTGCATAATCTCCCTACATAATTTCATCAGCAATCCACATAACCCTTGAAGCACAGTGCAGTGTCTTGTATTATGTATGGCCTTTCATAATTGACTAGTAAGCTACGGGTGTTGTTCTATGGAAAAGTACTTGGCTGTTAGTGGGGTGCTGCACTCCTGACTGTGCTGTCCTTCAGATGATGCATTAAACCAAAGTCCCATCTGCTTTAGTTAGTGGCAGTTCAGGTGGATGTAAAAGATCTCACAGTACCTATCAAAGAGTAGAGGAAGTTCCCTGATACCCTGGCCAAATTTTCCCTAGTAGTAGAAATACTACCTTGGGACATCCATGTAAAGAGGTAACTAGCATAGTAGGACTAACCCAGTCAACAAAGGATAGATGGATGGGTAGATAGATGGTAACTATTTGAAATGTTGGGATCTGATACAGCGATTCCCAGAATATGGAAAATTATTGACTGGAAGAACCAATTTACATATACTAAGTTCAAGATGCCATTTCTTAAAATATTTTCTGTCTTTTCAGCTCTCAGCATTTCAAGTGCCAAATAGGGAGCCTCAACAGATGAACAAACAAACAAATAAATTGTGCAACTTTTCATATAAAGGCAGGCTTCAGAACCTATCATCTGCATTGAGAACAGTAAAAATCGTGTGTTTTAGAGACATTACTTCTTTCAGAATAGCAGTCAGACTTGTTGAAATCATGCAGGTTTTAGGAATGCACTTATTCCAGTGTATATAATATAAAATAAGCCAATATGCTATGATGACCATCAAGTTTCCTAACTGACTATTCTAGCAAATTTGTGATCAGGGTAGCCTCCCTGATAATCCCCCTTTGTACTAAAAGTTTGAGTAGCAGCACAGGCACTTGTAGAAGCTTCCAGAGGAGTGACCATTGCAAACTCATCCTTTGGGGGAGAGCAATGGCTCCGGTTCACCACCTGGGTGACACCTAGTGGGAAGAGTGACTGTTTCACCCCATGGAGCTTGCAGTTGCACAGTAACCTGAGGGAAGTTCAACACATAGAGGTACACTTCCCCTAGGAGAGCAGCACACAATGAAGCTTGAAAGAGTCACAGCTGGGAAAGGGGCTTCTCCACCAATAGACAGGAAAACCACCCTGCAGAACCAGTAAGGAGGCCCAACTCCCTAACACCCAACTCTTACAATGGAGCTGGTGAGCTAATTGAATTCCTGGGCAGGAACAAATGGGTTGCAAGGGTCTCTTGACTAGTCTTGGGATGCCCAGCTCTCACAGATCAGATGGGTTGATTAGCTGCAGGTGGTGACTGATTTGACTAAAGGTTAGTAAAAAGTTTTGAAGATGGGTAAAATATATTCTCTCCAAGGGCGCCCGCAGGCAGGTGCAAGGGGGTGCACTTGCACCCCCCTGGAACCGGCTGGCTGGGAAATTAATTTAAATAAAAAAAGTTTTTTTTTTTAAAGGGCGTTCCTCTTTAAGAATGCCCTTTGCATCCTGTCCAGTCGCACAGACGCAACAGGTGTTTGCGACCTGTTTTCGTCATCTGTGTCTGTGCACGGCTGATGGTTTATGTCCTTTTTTTTCGCGCCTACTGGAAATTTTAATTCAAGAGAGGACGTTCGTGCAGATGAATGTAGAAGTGAAAGGTAGGTGTGTGAGTTTAGGTGATATGTGTGTGTGTGTGTGTGTAAGAACTAGGTAGGTAGGACTCGGAGTCTGTGGATGTAAGAAGTAGATAGAAGTGTGTATGCGTGCATGTAAGAATGAAATCCAAATCCTAAATACAGCCATTAAGTAAAACTGTCTAATACAACTGGCTTTTGTTTCTGGGTCTCAAACAACTTGCATTAGCAGCTCTTTAAAATATAAGAACATTTTTAATTAATCTTGTACATTCAAAACAGCAATGTATTTTTTTCTATTTTTCCTCATAGATACAATTATTGCCATTGATTTTAAACTGTTACTGTTGAAAATAATTTCAATAGCTGCTTAATAAATCGAATTAGAAATCAGCTATAATTGCTTGAATAACGATTATTCTCTGCAAGTAAATAACAATGTTAGGTACTCTATGACTGAGGCATTTGCTATAGAAACCTGTAAAGTGTAATGTTTTCTAAACAGCAGATGTACATATTTAATTGTGGTCAGTGTTAGCTGATGATCACTTTACAATAATTGTTTTCTTAGCTAGAATGACAGTTGGTAAATAAATGTATGCAACATTTACTCCAAACTATGCTTTCCCTAGTATGAGTAAATAGTGATATGGGAAAGGCCTGAGTTTTTCTTGGTTTGACAAGTGTGTTGTGTAAAGTGATTCAACTGTGTTATATAGACTGTCTGCATGACCAAGTTGTGTTCTCACAGCTGCCTGCATTTACAGACTGCTGCTTCCAACATTAAGATGGGTTAAGAAGCAACAGTAGTTATCTAGCTTTATAATATACTTCCAGCCAAAAAAATATATCTATTTAAAAAATGAGAAAGTGGTGCATTGTGATGTACCTGTAGTTCATTTTCAGTTAATTACTGAGAGTGTTGTGTTCTATTTTCTCTCATTTTTATTAGGTTGAGATGCAAAGTTTTTTTTACTAAAACTATTTTAGAATTGAGTAGTTTTCCCTTATTTTCAAACTTAGATTAAACAGGTGGTAAAGTGTTGTAGTGTGTGACATAGTTTCTATGGCTGAAAGATTAGTGTTTTCATCTACTCTTTTGATAACAGCATTCTAGGCTGGGAAAAATCTGTTTTGGTCAGAATTTTAAAAATTGATCTAAGGCTATGAATTCATACACCTTGCTTTAAATGGTGCCCTTATTGCCAAATATATGCTGACATTGCTTGGTATGGTTCCGCAGTTTCTTCTTTTTCAGGAGATGGACAGTTTGTAGGCATGTACAATCATACCTCCATTACACTATTATTTCCCTTATTGTAACAGATATAATGGACTTTAGATCAGAAACTCTTCATCCAAGGAGATACTATTGCCTGCTGTGCCAAGCTTCTACCAATTTCTGAGTTTTTGGTAAAAATCGATGGTTTAGTGTGCACACATTCCAAAATGTGACCAGGTATAGTGGTGGAAATCTTGCTGTGGTCATGTTTCTGTACATAACTTTTCTCAGTTTACCCAAGGGCATAGCAGTGTTAGAAATACTGTATCAGTTCTTGGCTCTCAGTAGGGAATGTTTCTTGAATACTGTAGAAAGTTTCTATCGCATCACAAAAATCAGAAATGCTAATGTTACTGATTTTTTTTACTTCAAGGTGAAATTTGTTTGAGTTACAATGCAGACTGGAAAGCATTAATTAGTGCACTTTCCCCATACATTTTGTGTAAAATGAAATAAATGCTTTGGAAATGGCACCATTAAAATGTAACATTTAATATTTGTAATTGCCTCTACTTTGAAATAATACAGAACACATTTAAAATGCTTATTGAATATCCTTTGCACAACTAGTCATATGCTCTTAAGGATTTTATGGACATTAAACAGTATATTAGTGGGATTGTCCTTCTACTACCGCAGTAAGTGACAAAGCCATGAACACTGTAAAGCTGTCTACAAATGTGTCCTTTCATAAGAAATGTACTGACCTTAAGCCAGATGGTAGAAATACTTAAATCAGTGAGACCTTGTTTTGTTGAAAATACTAACACCCTTGTAACACTGGTATTGTCTGTATACCTTTTTATCTGAAACAACCTACACTTAGATGGATAGTCCTCAATATTTAAATTTGTTAGACTTATATCATTTACCACATTAGTTATTATATGTTTCCTTAACCGATTAACTCTCTGGAGCATAGCCTTTTAAGATGGCAATGCAATCATGCTTTCCAGGGATGAGGAAGCTATCATATCATCTACCACGAGACATGGTTTCCCCAAGAAAGTATGCATCTGAAGTGCAAATTGGCACAGGCAATGTATTTTTATTCAGTGGAGCTACTACCCATGCTGATATAACACTGACTTACTCAATTGCTCACCTGCCGGTGTTATCTTAACTGTTCATCCTTTACATTTGTCTGAGAGTTTATGTTTACATGCCCAGCATTTATTTATCTTGCAAAGTTTCTCCGAATTATATACATAGACATTCAACTAACTGTACCTCCTTCCTTCTCTGTGAGGTAAACACCCCTTACATTTCTGGTTGCAGCTAGCTTGCTGTCCATCAAGTTTTGCAATGTGGACAATCTGCAATGTGTGGTGCTTACTCTTTGCGATTTATAGCTGATTAAATGGGCATCATTACATCATTAACTGTGCCATTCAATAAACAGCATAGCCAACAAAAAAGGCACAGACCTCTCTCTCTCTCTTTCTCTCTCTGGGTCTACGTCACATCACTGAAATCCCATTTCACCGACTTTCATTTCACCTAGACCAAATCACCTAAATTTCAAAATACTGACAACTCATTTCACCGAATCTCATTTCACCAAAAGCTTACAATGCTAAATTTCAACACACTAAATGGGAAACCATAGACAAACACACACAACACTAATGACTACCTCTTTCCAGAACTTAAAAACTACTTACCCTCTTAACAGAAACCAGACAATATAAAACCAAACTAAGTGGGGGGCTACATCCCCCACACCCCCCAATGTGGGGGCCTCTGTCCCCCACACCCCCCTAACTATATATACTAACTCCAGGATCACACTACAGTGGGGAAAAAGGGCATATACCTTTTATTTGTCTTACAGTACTCTATGCGCTGCCAATACTGCTGGGAACACACAAAACATTCACCATATTACTTTAGATATGTCCCATACAAATGCAAAGAGACATACCCACATTTAAAAACAGTACAACACCACTTTCTACAGGACTGTTGGTATTCTGACAGTCAGCACTGTAAGTTACAGAAATTCTTTTTATCACAAACAAGTCAAAGGTGAATGGAAACCCACATCAAGTATATGGCTTACAATTCAGTGAAATGAGATTCAGTGAAATAAAATTTCAGTATTTTGAAAATTAGGTGATTTGGTCTCAGTGAATTGAAAGTTAGTGAAATAGGATTTCAGTGATGTGAAGTAGACCCCTTTCTGTGTGTGTGTGTGTGGGGGGGGATTTCAGAGTGAGAGGTGTGTGTGTGTGTGTGTGTGTTTGTGTGGGGGGTAAATTTCAGAGTGAGAGGTGTGTGTGTGGGATTTCAGAGTGAGAGGTGTGTGTGTGTAGGATTTCAGAGTGAGAGGTGTGTGGGATTTCAGAGTGAGAGGTGTGTGGGATTTCAGAGTGAGAGGTGTGTGTGTGTGTGTGTGGGGGATTTCAGAGTGAGAGGTGTGCGTGCGTAATGTTGCAGGTTTTTCCCTCATACTTGTTCTGTTCCTCATAAAATCTGTGGTTTCTGTATTTGTGTACTTGCAAAGCCAGTGGTAGCATTGTTGCCTGACAGCTACATATTCTCTGGTTTGATTCTTTGCTGGGGTGCCTTACCTTCTGTGTGGAATCTGTATGCCCTCCCTGTTTTTGTTTCCTCCCATCTTACAAAAACATGTCTGTTTGGAGTTTCTCCCTGGGCCTCTGCTAAATATTAGCTTTTGTTCCAAGTCAGACTTTTCTGGTTAACAAATGTTAAAAAAATGACACTTATTTGAATATCAGACTTCATATTCTTCAAAAAGTGCATGGTAACACAAGCTTTTTATTCTAGCAATTTTCTAAGTGTATAAGATGGATATTTGAAATTTATCCCTATCTTTGGGACTGTATTCCCCCCGGTTATTGGCTTCATCCAGGTTTTGTGCTAAGGTTGAGAGCTATGGTAAGAACTGAATTCACTGAATAAGGTTGGGGGCTATATTCCCCCATTACTGGCTTTGTCTGGGTGTTTTTGCTAAGAGATTGAGAGCTGTGGTGAGAACTGAATTCACTGAATGTTTGGGGGCTGTATTCACCCATTATTGGTTTTGTTCAGGTGTTTTGTGCCCATTATTGGCTTTGTTCAGGTGTTTTGTGCTAAGAGGTTGACAGCTGTGCTATGGTGAGAACTGAATTAACTAAATGGTAGCCATTTAAGTTTCAGTCTTCCTCTTTCACAAAACAGCTGATTTGGCATAGTGGTATGTTGCTCTGACTGTTTTGCACAGGGTCCCCTGGGTTCAAGACGTGGCAGTGAAATGTATGGTGGTAATGCAGCATTTTATTCTAGCAACTTTCCAACATTATACAAGCAATGTTTAAAATGTGTCCCTGGGTTTTGGCCTTTTGTCCCCCCCCCCAATAAATTTTGTCTTTTTCCAGATTTCTTGTGCTGCAAAGTTCAGAGATACAGCTGAGTGTCGAGTAGATTTTACAAGGAGCTGACAGCTACAGGGGAGCAAACGTTTAGTGCTGCTTATGCTTAGTCTGCTTGTATCGTTAATAGCACAACAGGTAGTGTACCTGCTTTTGATGCTGAAGGCTGTGGGTTCTACTCCCACAGTAGGTAGATGCATTGCTGATATTGTACTGTGTTGTAAAGGGGGTGGATGCTGCAGTCCTTTTTGGCAAAGATACCTAGTAACTATGAACCTGTTATCAGTTTGCTATCCATTCCCTATTGCGGTATTACTAGCTTATCGTGTTTTTAATGCATGCAACAAAGGCAATTTATTCTTCAAGGGCAACAGCCACTTTATTTGTAGATGAAACAATGACATATAAAGTTGTTTGCTAGCAGCAACCTCTTTATTAGTTACAGATTTCTTTAATGTGGATTTTACTACTTCAGAGATTGTGCATATTTACTGATACTGGTGGACTATAGAAGGTTGAGTAGACTTTTTTATGATGGAAATGTTCTGAATTGGGCAGTTTTGTCATTGGTGTATGCATTTTGTTTCATTGTTTACTGGAAAAATGTTCAAAACAATGCACTTAAAATGCCCTCTAACTACTATACTATATTGTACAAGGAATATAATGTAATACAGTCAGGAAGGTGTATCAAAGAGCATGTGTATGTTTCATGTTCAAGGGGCCTACAATTTTGAAGACAGCCCAGAGTTAATATTTATCTGCCACTGGCAAAATGTATTTTCTTTGAATGTGGGTTTCAATGCTGTTTTAATGCATGTGAGTTTCAAGGGCAGAGACGTTTTAATGTTAAGTCTATTTTCATTGTGAGACTGCATTGCTTTGTTTAACAGATATCTATTAGGGTTTGTGCTGTAAAATGAAAAATAAAACTTTCAAATGAAATCTAAATCATCGCAGAAGTAAAGCAGTATGCACATTACAGTGTTTATGGTAAATGGGGCAAAATAACCAGGGAATGGGACATTGGAATGGCTGCAGGAGGGAGGCTCCATTCGACCATGATTTTGTGTGTGTGTGGGGGGGGGGGGGGTAGCAAACTCAGACAGCCCCGGTTGAACTATACCTCTCAGTTGTCCATATTTTGCAGAATGAATAGATATTTACTTCTTATTTTTGGTTTGTTCCTCATACAATGAAGTCACTAAATGACAGACATTGAGTTTCAGATGTCATAGCCTTCAGAAGAATGCATGCTAATGCAAGACCCGTTCTATCAACTGTCTTAAGTTTATACAAGAGCAATTTTAGTAGCGTTTGTATGTTTCCCCCAATATATTTGGCCTTGTGATTTCCTGCATTAAAAGGTTGAGAGGTATGTGCAAATCGCTTTGTAGAATTAGGAATATCCAAACCTCTCCATTGTCCCCAATTTTGGCTCAATGTTGCTCTCCCCTAATAATCATTCCTCAAAATGTCAATTTTGGAAGAAAACGTGATTGAAGTCTCCTAGAATAATGGTGTTGGTTTAATGCATAGGGACACCATATTAGGTAGGAGATATGGACTGATGGGGTACATAGAGGGGACCTATAGTTAGGTATGACACAGTAAGGAGTTTGTTAATGCTAAGTTGGATGCAGAGGAATTCCACGTCATTATCTCACCTAGCAAGTCTGGAGATGATGAAATGTTGTTTAAGAATATGTAGACACCATCACCTTTTCATCTCAGGTGATAGGCCTGAACTTGTGGCAGGTATTGAAATCCTGCATTAAAGGAGTGCTGTCATCGGTCTTGAACTAGGTCTCTGTGATGCATATATAGATGTTTTCCAGGCCAGCAGTGCTTGTAAGGAGTGGACTGTTTAGCTTAGGCTCTGAAAAGGAAATTGGTTATTTTCTAATTCATGTAGCTATAAAATTCAGTATAAAAACTGTAAAAGTTTCTGAATGCAAACACACTATTAAAGCAGCATCATGGTAGGGAGTACTGCAGTACAGAGATATTCAACTATATACATAGCCATGAGTTCCTTTATACCTTTCTGCCAAAAACACATACACATCATGGTCACACAGTTTACAGTTGTTGTAACTTTCTTTATACATTTCTGTCAAAAACAAGCACACACCATGGTCACAGAGTTTACAGTTGTTGTAACTTTGAAAAAATCTATTTATGTATTTCTTGCACTAAGAAGTTGAGGTGTGTGTGTGTGTGTGTGTGTGTGTGTGTGTGTGTGTGTGTGTGTGTGTGTGTGTGTGTGTGTGTGTGTGTGTGTGTGTGTGTGTGTGTGAGTGTGTGTGTTTCAGAGAGAGAGAAATGCCCTAGAAGGTGAAATTTATTTTCAAGTGCATTTTCAAGGAATTGTGAGTTTCAAGGGAAGCAAAGGTTACTGCTGCTCATGCTAAGTCTGCTTAAAATGTGCAACTGTTTTGTTTAGCAAATGGTATCATTATTGTGGTATAGAATTTTAAAGCAGTGTTAGCACAGCAGGTAGCATACTTGCATCTTGATGCAAAGGGCTGTAGGTTCTATTCATACAGCATGTACATTTGTATTTTAAGGGGGGTATGGTACTGCAGTTCTTAGTATGTCCTCCTTTGGATGACACCTAATAACTATGAACCTGTTTTTCAGCCTGCCACTCATTCCCTATTGCAATATACCAACTTACCATTTATTTTAATGTAGCACAGGCAATGTATTCTTCAAGGGCAACAGACACTGAATTTGTAAATGAAACACTGAAATAAAGTTTTTTCTAGCAACAACCTCTTCATTGGTTTCAGATCTCTTTAATGTGGAATTATTCAGATGACTTTTACTTCTGCAGAGATTCTGCATATTGATTGATATTGGTGGATTGTATGACAGAAGTTTGAGTGGCCCTTTATGGTTGAAATGTTCTGAATTGGGAAGGTTGTCATTATTGGTTCATTTTGTTTCATTGCTTAAAGGAAAAATGCTCAGAACTATAAATTTAAAACACACTATCTAACAAGTGGTGCTGTATTATACAAGGGATATAATTCAATTATTATGTAGTATAATTTAACAGTCAGGAAGGTGAATCAAAGAACTTTTGCATGGCTCTAAAAATGTGTGCAAGGAGCCTATCAAAGGTAGAGAAGTTTTAATGCTAAGTCTGTTTTCATTGTAAGACTATTGCTTTGTTTAGGTTTAGTCAATGTCTGTCAGTGTTTGTGCTATAAAATTTGAAATAAAAGCTGTAAATTAAATCCAGATATCTGTAATAATTGTAGAAGTAAAGCATAAAACAGTATGCACACTGAGAGATTTGAACAGTGTCTGACAAATGGGGAGAAATAGCCAAGTAATGGGACACTGGAATAGCTGTGTGGGCGGGGATGGGGCTGAGTGGGCGGGGGCAACAGAGGGGGTGGGACTGCATGGGTGGGGCTTGGGTTTGCACCCCCCTGCAAAAAATCCTGCGGGTTCCCTTGATTCTCTCATAGTAGTAAGCCAAGCATTATCATGCTTCAAGCAATTTGCTACACAGAAGACCAAGTGTTTTATTTATTCCTCATACAAGAGAGTGGATATGACTACTGAATATTAAGCCATGGTAGAGGGTAACATTGAGGAGTTTTACAGCCTTCGCCAGATCTAGCAGCACATTGTTCTGTGATAGTATGTGGAGTTGTGGTATATTATTGACAGTCCTGCTACTAATCAATAGGGATGCTACTTAAATGGCTGATCCTGTTACATTTTAACAAGCCACAATTTGACAAATCCATTTAATCAACCCACCTCAGATAGCAACAGCCACAAGCTGGCTAATAGTGCTTGGATTTCTAATCACTGCTTGAAATGTTTAGCTTTCATTTCTTGTATGTAAACTAGTAATATACATGTTTATCTTTGGTCATATATTATGCATATACTAATGCTTAGTTCATGATTTGTCATTATGTTCCTGATGCTTATATTTTCTACAAGTCTGATTGATATTATTGAAGCTTTTACCAAGAAAAGTGGTATTGTGCAGACAGACTTTCTTGGTAAACAAAAAACAAAAAATAAGAGGCAAACATTTGTTAACCACTCCAGAAACTGTGTGAGGGTTTTCTGGAGTTGGGTACTAACACGTGTTAAGATTATCTACAGGAAACAATGTGAGATGTCACTAATATAATGTAAAAGGCTGGCAGACCTAAGAAAGAAGGCATATTTTGCATTATTTTGTTTGCATTTGTTCCTTTGTAACCAGGTATGTCCCACTAGACCAATAGTCTGGTTTTCAGGGAAGACCTAAGGCAGAACTAATACTGTCTAGGGGTAAATTGGCCAGGGCACTCAAAATTACATGTGCTTATATTTTATTTTTTTATTTATTTAACATTTGTTTACCGGGGAAGTCTAACTTGGAATGAGCCAATTTTCAGTGGAGGCCTGGGGAGAAATGCTCCAGATACACGTTTTTGTTATATCCTGTAAAGAGTTTGGGAGAGAGTGAATACCTGTTAACATTTGGTCAAAGATAAATTGTGTCATGCTCATTATGGCACTGTAAATATAAGATAGCATAAAGATCAGATACCTTATAGACTGTATTTGGGAGATAACATTGCAGAGATATGGATAAGTAATGTATAAAAGGACAGGGAAAGATATTAATAAATTCCTATTTTGATTAAAAAGTGACAGTTTAAAAAGGATAAACGTTTTTAAAGAGTTTGTGCATTTAAAAGGCAGTGGATTAAGAATGGAAAATATTTCTGGTTTATACTTTTATGTTACTTTATCACTGTTTTTGTTGATATTTTTATAATGATTTATTTTGAAGATAATTTAAGTACTACATTTTTAAGTTGAGAAATTTTAATGTACTTGTCCCTGCTTTTATAAAAAGTGCCATACGATCGTTAATTTCCACCTGTGCTGCCAACTTAGACTGAGAAGACCTGCATTTGCTAACTGGCCTGAAGGTGAGCACCACAGGAGTGCAACACCCCTGTAATGATGTGCTATACTGTCTGTACTGGAGCAATTTGATAAAGAGAAGGGGTTGTAATACAGACCCTGTAGTGCACAGCTGGAAGCAGAAAGATACAGTGAGACTGAATCATGCAATCTTACATCTTGTAGTCTGTCATTTACATAGACTGAGAATCAAAATGCAGAATAAACTGATAGCTCATAGCCTGCAGAATAAAACAAATAACTCATAATTTTCAGAGATGGAAAACATCGCCAGTAGATTCCTCGTGATATAGTATTCAGCAAATACAAACGGATATGCTTCTATCCTAAGCCTGGAGTATGACTGGAGTAAAACCCCTGATTTTGATGGATGGAAGAATACATTAACAGATGCTGTGGGAGCTGTACATTTCATAGATTCATAGGTGTTTACTAGGCTAACAACCACAAGGGTCTTTAAGCCTAGCCATGCATCCCAAATCACTGACAAGTTCTGATACCCTTGATAAGTTTAAGCATGGGTCTGGGAGATGAATCATTTGCAGGTTACTTGTGTCCATTAGAGACATAGATGCCAAACCAGCAATGAATTTCCAGTTTCCCATTAAATTGTCCAAGTTGCACTTAAATTGGGTAAGGGAGGAACTCTGCTTCACATGGATGGGGAGCCTGTTCCATAGACTGGGTAGTCTCTGGGATACATACCTATCTCTCCAGCAAGTACTGTTTATATCACAGGCAAGGTTTCATAGGTTCATAGGTTCATAGGTTCATACTAGGCTATCTGCCCTAGGGCATTTATAAGCCTAGCCAGAGTGTGTTTGGCTTTCGCCACCCATTTTAAATTAATTTTGCTATGCCCTTTTTCGAGGTTAGTATACTGTGCCTCTGTCTAACAGTGACACAGAAGTGATACCCGGGATAAACCTACGATCTCCCATCCACTCATCAAGATTCCTCTTGAAGAGAGTCAATGAGGGACTCTGCCTAACCTGGACTGGGATTTTATTCCAGAGTGAAGGGAGCCTCTGGGTTATGAATCTGTCCCTCCAGCATGTCCTATTTATTTCAGTGCTGAGGTTCAAGTCTCTCGAGCGTAGCTCGATAGGATTTGGATTTTTGAGGTGCAGCATGTCCCTTAATTCGGTTGGACATGGCCTTATACGTCAGGCACAGGTCACCTCTGAGCAGGTGGTATGCCACTGAGTAGAGCTGGAGTTTCTTTAACCAGGCAGCATATGGCATCTGTTTGAGCCCTTTGATCCTCTTGGTGAGGTACTTTTGGGGTCTTTCCAGTTGCTGCAGGTGTTTGGTAAGGTACATCCCAAAAGGGGCATTGTACTCGATTATGGGCCTGATGGGGGATGAGTAAAGAGGCACGATGACCTCCCCTAATCTAGATGTGAATCCCTTCATGATTAGGTGGGCTATATAAAATGTTTTTCTAACCACTTTGGCCATGTGTTTGTCAAATGAGAGATTGCTATCAACTTGGGTCCCCAGGTCCCTAATTACTTCTTCTGTACTTAATGGATTACCACCTATGTGGTAATTTGTGGGCACTTTGTTTTGCCAAAGGGGATGACTATACACTTTTGGCGTTTAGCTTGAGGCCATGGCTCTGGCACCAGTTGTCTGTTTCTATGAGGCCCTTTTGGAGGATGCTTGTGTCGGCTGGAGAGTCGATTATGGTGCCCAGTTTGCAGTCATCTGCGAACTTGGTCAGCCACAGTCCTTCCGTGTTGGCCTGTACCTCCGAGAAATATATACCAAACAAGAGAGGTCCCAGGACTGAGCCTTGCGGACGCCACTTGTAACTGGTTTGGAGTCTGACATGGCTCCAGCAATTCTAACCATGTGGGTTCTGTCCTTGAGCCAGTTTGCAACCCATCTAGTGACATAGGGGTTTATATTTAAGCTGGTGAGCTTATCTATAATGCCCGAGTGGGGTATTGTATCGAAGGCTTTTGCAAGGTCCAGATAGGCTGTGTGGACCACCTTCCCTTCGTCAATGGCCTTGGTGACTGTTTCAAAGAAGTCAACCAGGTTTAAGAGGCAGGATCTGCCCTTAACAAAGCCAAACTGGGTAGGATCCAGTGTCTGTAGGTCCCCAATATCTTTATTTATGAGGTCCATGATGATCCTTTCCATAGCAGACCAAGCTAGTCAGGCTTATGGGGTGATAGTATCCAGGGTCCGTTGAGGCACCACCTTTGTGGAGAGGGACCACTGTTGCTGTACGCCACTCTTTGGGTACATGTCCTGTAGTAAGGCTGAGATTGAACAGTAGTTTTATGTTTGGGTTTAGCTCTTCTTGGAGTTCATGTAGGACGCAGCCTGGGACACCGTCTGGTCCCATTGATGGTGTGTTTTTTGCTTTGGAGAGGGCGGCTCCCACCTGAGCATCTGAGATGTCAGGGGGACAGCACTCTGCTGGGATAGATATTTGCCCTTTTGGTGGGGAGGGGGGGGAGAAGTTTGCGCTGAACCTGTCAGCTAGGATGTTGGCAATGTCTGTGGGATCAGTGTATTTTTTGTCATTTTGGACTAATTCTGAGCATATCTGGGAATTCCCTCCCAGGTTCCTAACATAACTAAAGAAAACCTTGTGATTATCCTTAGTGTCCTGTGCAATTTTTCTCTCGAAGCTGGCCTTTGACGATTTTATGAGTGCCCTTAGTTTTTTGCTAATACTGATCAGAGATGCCTTCCCTTTTGGGATTTTGCTCTATCATGTAGTAGCTTCCTCCTTCTATTGTATAGTTTGTTTATGGCTGGGGTCCACCAGACAGGTCGTCTGCCTTTGGAGTATTGGGTCTTGGTTTTATTTGGGATTGTATGATCCATGCATTCCTGAAGGTGTTCATAGAATGCATTTATAAAGGATTCTGGTCTGGGTATTTTCCACAGGCCGGGGCTTTGAAGGATTCCACCTCGGTTTTGAGGAGTGTGAAATTTGCTTTAGAGAAGTTTCTCACTGTGGTTTTCTGGGCAGGGGGTGGGGTCGGGATGTGAATATCCAGTGAGATCAGTTTATGGTCTGATCTTACCAGTGAGGGATACACTTCTGGTCTGGAGCATAGAGTCCCCATGTTGGTGATGATCAGGTCCAGTATGTTTTCCCTCTTGTGGGAGTGGTAACAAGTTGTTCCATAGCATTTGAGTTTATGAATTCTAGGAACCTTTGGGCAAGGGTGTTGGAGCTAGAGTAATGCTCCCAATCTATGTTTGGGTAGTTGAAGTCGCCCAATATAATGGTGTTCGGAGAGACCTTCATATTTTCCAGTGTTCTCAGGAAGGCCGAGTGGGGTTCCTGGGTTTGGGAGGGTGGTCTGTAGCAGGCTATAAACTGGAAGGCAGTTTTACCCACTGTTAGTTGCACATGGATAGTCTCTGATGCTTCGTGCTTTGCCACCAACCTGGAGGTGTGGGTATCTTTGATGAATATCGATACTCCCCTCCTTTTGTGGTTCGGTCCAAGTTTTGGGGCCAAAAGCATGGTATGAGGTATAACCTGGTAGTGCTGGGGTGCTCTCGGAGTCCTGAAACAGGTTTCTGTTACTGCACAGATATCGATGTTCTCCATGCTAAGGAGAGTTTCGAGTGCATGCATCTTGAGGTTTAGACTTCTAGCGTTGAGTAGCATTACTCTTAGTTTCTTATCCCTTGTGATACCTATGGAGGTGGGTATGTCTTTGAGCCTTGCCTAAAAAGGCACTATGGGGTAGCAAGACCCTTTGCTAATATCCGAAAGCCCAGGGGTGACAGGTGCAAGCCATCCCTAGCAAAGCATCGTGGCTTGTCGTGCATATCATCCCAAGCTGACAGGCATTGATCCCCTTTGAATGACACCAATACTTAAGCCAATTGTTGAAATTGATCATCTTGTCTTCATATTGTGGCATCATTCTTGGTGAGGGTAAGATGCTACTCAAGGTCAGGGTCATACCAGCCTGGGCTACATGCTCAGAGAGCTCCTCTATGTCTCTTTTCATGTAGTCCATGGAGGTACGTCTCAGATCATTCACACCAGCATGGACAATGACTGAGTCATATTTGTACTTGCCTTGGAGTGACCTGAGTGCTTGTGTTATGTGGCTGATCCTAGCGCCAGACAGGCTGCTCACCGTGACCTTCTCCTTGTTCAGCCTGGTGAGCGGGACGTCAGTGTGCCCGACGATAGACTCACCTATTACAAGTGTATCAGGTGTGTTGTTTAGCCTTAAGGGCTGTGACTGTTCGGCACACTGGCTTTGTGAGATATGTGTTGCACGTGTTTTGTGGTAGCGGTTGCTTGGGTGTCTGCTTTGGAGGTCTCTGCTGCTTAGGCAGATCTTTATTTAGAGCCTCCCAAATATGTTTTTGTGTGATTATGTGTTTGGTTTGCTGTCGTGGTAGGTCTATGTGAGACTGGAATTGTAGTGAGTGTGGTTTCCTTCTCCTCCTGACTGGTTATGCCAGTACTGAGTTGAGAGAGAGCTTAGCCTACAGTTTGGCTATATGGTTGCATCTCTCACATGTGTTGGAATTTGTTGGGAGGAGGAGAGGGTTGTCTGTGTACATGAGGCAGTTGTAACATTGCCTCAAGATTCCCATTTTCACCAGCTGGACCGGAGAGGAGATTGACAACTGACCTTTGGGCATGCTAGAATAATGTTGGGAATTCCTTTATAATTGAAAACAAGGGCCAATGGGGAGTGAGGGTGTAGTGCTTTTAATTTTTAGTGCTGACTTATAATTGCTTTAGTGAGCAAGTGCTCTGATGCTGGTTGTTTTGCGGATATGCAGGAGGTTCATCAGAGTGGGGTCTGACAATGCCCTGTATGCCAGGCATAGATCTCCCCTCAAAAGCCTGTAGGAGACAGAATACAGGGATAGGGCATTGAGGCAGTCTGCATAGGATATATTATTTACACCCTGTATTCTTTTAGTGAGGAAAAAGCTTTCATTCCCATACCGGGAGTCGAACCCAGGCCGCCTGGGTGAAAACCAGGAATCCTAACTGCTAGACCATATGGGATGTTTACATTTACATTTACACATTACCCTGCAGTTACAGAAGAAGGCAGGACAGTTAGCTTGAAGATACTGAAAGCTGCAGATGGACCCCACCTTTATGAAGTGGGGCACCGAGGGTTGCTTTCAAAAGGGTAGGGCCATCACTGACAACTGGATAAGATAACATTTTTGCAGTGATTTCCAGATATTCGGATGGAAGTCCATCTGTAGTGGCTGAAGAAAGGTTTTGTTTCTTAAGGAATTTTCATATTTTATCTATAGAGACAATTAAAGCGAGAATTCAGTACTGGTGGGATTAGTTAGGTCCTCTAAAAGGACTTTAGTTCTTGTTGGGATGGCAGTGTTGACGTATTACCCAACCTGCATTAGTTTAGGAGAAAGGACTTCATTGCTCTTGCTTGGCTGACCTGTCTTTACAGGGTTATGCAGTCCTTTAACACCTAACCAGAACTGTTTTAGGGTGCTGTTGTATTAGGATGGTTGAGTTACAGTGTGTGTCATTGCATATTGTTTTGAAAATATTGCCTTGACTCATTTTTTTAAGTTATTTAAATGTGATTTGAATTCATGAGTTCTGGTTTGGTAATGCAGATTCCTCAGCAGATCTCACCAAGTCACCATGCTTTAATTTTGTGGGTTACTGAACGCAACATTTTAGATCTAATTCTTTTTTGCATTTCAGTATATTTGGTACATTTCTTTAAAAGTTTAGTGTCTTAAGCTTGAACACACTGTAGAAGTGCATGATATGAGGTAATGGTTTCCATACTGGACAACTACATAGCATCCTCTCCCCTTCTGTAAAAATGTCAACCCTCATTGTGCTTAAGCGTTTTTTATAACCTTTAACCTCAGTCTATAGCAGACTGACATCTGTGATGCTCCCACAATACCACCCTGTTAACTTATGCATGTTCCTATAACTGCAATGTTGTAGCTACTGTAGTATAGAGGATTTAGTGGAGTTGGATATCTCAGCCCTTCCTGTTGATGCCAAATTGCTTCCTGATTGTGCATAGTACACAGTTTCCCAGTGTTAATTTGGTGTACAGGGCAATGGAACTTATGTGAAGTGTTTCTTTATATCTAAATCTACATTTTATATATATATATATATATATATTTATATCTAACTAATTGTCTATACTTGTGTATGTATGTATATGTATATATATTTTCACCAAACCAGTTCCAGCACTCAGATGGTGAAAAAATAACTTGGTTAATAAATGTCAAAAAGTCATAATGATCTCACAACAGACCCAGGGTTATGCCAAGAAGGCTCTCTTAATGTCGTGGGGAAACCGCACTTAAAGCATTTAAATACAGCCATTGCTTCTTTCACCCAATTAAAGCCCAGAATGGCTTAAATATATAAACTGCTGTATGAAATTGCTTGTGCACCATCTACTGGCTAAACATAGTTGCTACAGACGTTTTTCCTATAGTTATTACTAAACATATATAAATATATTTACTTATGGGGAACTGAAGGTGAATGATCCAAAACAACAATACATTTATTTTTTACGTAAAATACGTAAAAATAATTTCTCGCCACCAGGTAAACCCATTGTCTCTGGGAGAGGCTCTAATAAAGGCAGCATCTGCTTTTTTGAACTTATTTATTAATTAATTATTTATTTATTTACATTTGTTGACCGGGAGTGTCCGACTGGACGTAGGTCCATTTTCAGCGGAGGCCCGGGGAGAAAAGCTCCACAGTTAAAATAAACAGACAGTAGTTACATTGGATTACATAGCGATTAACAATTTAACATAGCAATTACTTACAACATATTTACAGATGAAGAACATAGTACATCAGTAGACAACTAGAATCTTTATCTGTGAAGTACATAACAGACATTAACAAATGTTGCAATAAGAAGTTCCTGCTGTATAATAAGTACTAGGCTTATGAGCATCTGAGCTTGCTATAATCAAAGTAGTTAGTGGAGTGGAAAGAAAGGTAGTGGTTGGATGGGGTGGGTGATATTAGAGTGGGAGTTGCAAGGGCATAGCCAGCATGTTTTTAGGTGCGCTTTTAGTAAAGTTTTGAAGTGGGTGCATGATGGTATGGAGGTAATTGTGGGTGGAAGGGAGTTCCATAATTTGGCTATGGTGCAAGAGAATAGTGCTTCACCAGCAGAGTTATTGGCTTTAGTGATCTCGCAAGTGATTTTTGTTGCTGGATCTTAGTGGCCTGGTGGTGCGATAGGGTTGGAGTAGATTCTGGAGGGATGGGACATTTAGTGGATGGTTTACTAGTTTGTGGGCGAGTGAGAGTTAATACCACTGAAGGAGGTGAGGGAGTTCAAGCCAGCCCAGTTCAGCAAGTGAGAGACAGTGGTGACTACGGTAGGATGCCCCTGTGGCAAATTTGGTGATTTTGTTCTAGCAGGTCTCCTACTTTGTTTAGATCGCATTGCCTTAAGTTGGTATATATTGGAGAGGCATAAAGTAGGGTGGAGATAAGGTGGGAATTTGCTATTGAAATCTTTGCTGCTTTGGTGAGAAGTTGCTTATTTCTGTATAATGCTCCTAGTTTTTTGTGGACTTTTTTTATGGTCATGGATATGTGAATGTCAAATTTTAGTTTATTGTCTATTTCCACTCCTAGCAATTTGGTGTGTTCAGTTGGGTATATAGTGGTGTCTTTTGCTGTGATGTTAAAGTGAGAGTTGTTTTGAGTATGTTTGGTGGGTTGGAAGATGAATAGTTTAGTTTTGTTTGGGTTGAGTATTAATTGGGCATCGGATAACCACGTTTCAACAGAGGAAAAGGCTTCCTGTGTGACTTTTTGCAGTTTGGGTAGGGACTGGGCTGAGCAGATGATGGTTGAGTCATCTGCGTATTGTATGAGTGTGCCATGTTTGGTGGCAGAGGCTAGATTATTGGTGTAAACAGAGAACAGTAGGGGTCCAAGGATGGATCCTTGGGGAATCCCTGTGGAGTTGGGGAGATATGTCATTCTGCCATACAACGGATTGTTGGCGGTCAGACAGGTAACTCTGAAACCAGTTGGTGACTGATTGAGAGAAGGATAGGTTATTGAGGACAGAGATAAGTTGTTTGTGTGGGACCATGTCAAATTCTTTAGATAGGTCTAGGAAATAAATAGGAATAGAAAGAAGCAATGACTGTATTTAAATGTTTTAAGTGGGGTTTCCCCACAACATTGTGAAAGCCTTCTTGGCGAAACCCTGGGTCTATAGTGGGATCATTGCGATTTTTTTGGTGTTTATTTAAAAAAGAAGTTAAATACTCACCATAACATTCCATCTATGTTATCCATTTTCATTCTTCCTCAACAAGTGGGTTCAGATCTGATCCTTGGATCTGACTCGGCTGCTTTTTACATCTCGTGGATACTGAAAATGCTCAAGCTCCTCCCTTACCCATAATCCCCTATTCCCCCACCATACCTCAGATCTTGTTTGCTCACATTATTGCGAATTAAAAAACAAGGAGCAGCTGGTATATGAGAAACCAGTATCTGGATCTCAAAGACAGGAACATTGGTTCCCTTAGCATATTTTATTCTTCCAGAAATCACAAATAAATGGTAGGTGGTTGGAGGGAGGGGAGTTGAGGAAGAATGAAAATGGACAACACAGATGAGATGTTATGGTGAGTACATAACTTCTTTTTATGGTGAGTACATAACTTCTTTATCTGATGCTGCCAATTTTCATTCATTCCTCAGTAAGTGGGATAGTGTCCCCAGCTAGCCTGAATTCCAGGTGGGGTCTAAGGAAGGATATTCCTGAGGACTGATGATCCGAAGGCTGCTCTTCCCCTAGAAACCAGATCCAGCTTGTAGTGAGCAATAAAGATATGAGGATTAGCCCAAGTTGCAGCAGCACAAATATCATCCATGGAAGATATGGATAAAAATACTGATGAAGTTGCCATGGACCTGGATGAATGAGCTCACAAAGCTTTTGACAAAGATAAACCCAATTTGTTGTAGACAAAGGAAATGCACTTGGCTAAAGTTACTTTAGTAACTGGCTTGGCCAATTTTGATTTCGAAAAGGAGACAAGTAATTGATCTGATTTTCTAAATGTTTCCATTCTATGCAAATAGAAACTCAACTGTCTGTGAATGTCCAGTAAGTGTAACATGTATTCCCCTTTGTTTGAGAAATTTGGAAAGAAAACTGGAAGAGTAATAAACTGATTAATGTTGGATTCTGACACCTTCTTAGGAAGGAAGGATGGGTTGGTTTGTAATGATACCATGTCTTTATGAAAAATTAAATAAGTAAGCTTAGAAGATAAGGCTTTACGTTCAGAAACTTTTCTAGCAGAAGTTATGACTACTAAAAAGATAGCTTTCCAGGTTAAAACTTTTACTTCACACTTTGCTGATGGTTCAAATATAGATTGAGTCAAAGTTTGTAAAAGTACATTCAATTCCTATGGTAGAAATGGATCTTTAAAAGGGGGTGTGAGAAGAAAGGTTCCTCTTATACAGGCTGTGACAAAGGGAGATACTGCCAGCACAGCTATCTGGAATTTTAAAAATAATTATATGACATTTGTGAATGTCAACATGATTTATATAAGATGCTTGTTTTACAAATGTATTAGAACTGTATGTCGTGTATATCAAACTGCTGTTACAGAAGTGTGTACTGAAAAGGTTTTTGCAAGGTGCTGTTTGAAATGTAACAACAGTGTGCCCTACTGGAATAGAACAGAAATGTACATGCACTATTGTAACTGTTTAAATGTATATATTTTAACAGTGGAAACTGGAATACAGGAAGTTAACTTCAGAAAAATAACTGAAATTAAATTACTTTATGGCTACTCAGTAAAAGATAGTATATTTCAGTTTCAAGGCAGCGAGAGACATAATGTCTATACTAGGAGCTTTCTGTATTGTCTTTAGTGCAAAATAATTACTAGTCTTGAAATGTGGAGGAATTTAATTATTTTATGACTTCCAGCATCTGTCAAAGATCTGAGCTCTATGCATTTTCACAGGTAGATGCTAAATACTGCCAGCTTCAAGCATTGGGGGTTTCACATGGGACAGAGTCAGATGACAAGAAATTATGTCATTCTGCAAGCTATCCCAGCAGTAATAGTTGAGATATTAATTTGAGAAATCTCTTAGAGAGACAGGGCATTCTGTATTTGGTCTTGGACCCGACAAGAACCATTCACCACAACATTTGCCTTGCTCTATAAGTAAGTTTCTAGGGTGTGGTAACTCTCTTAGAAACAGTCAGGAATACAGTGAAGCTTTATTTAGATATGTTTCTTTATTTATTTGAGACTGTCCTTCAGTGTTGTTTTAAATATTTCCTGTGATTTTGAACTCTGATGTCACTGTGAATATATACTGAGTATTTTCTTATTCTTTTATTATTAAATATATTTAAACCTTTCATTGTGGCTGATCTGTGTAGAAATATTTAAGTTTTGAGAGTACTTGCATATTTATTTGGTGACACTGTGTGGGCCACTCCTAACAGCCTTGCTCTTGGTCAAACTACCATTTGCATTAATGTTAATATTACACAGTAAGATTGGACACCCTTTGTCAAGGGTCTTAAAGTAGCTGATAAGGAGTTGACTGGTGGCCGTGGTAACTAGCTTATAGTCTGGGCAAAAGGGGGCATAGCTAGTAAACCTGTGCCAGCCTCTCCCAGGTGTGTGTGTGTGTGTGTGTGTGTGTGTGTGTGTGTGTGTGTGTGTGTGTGTGTGTGTGTGTGTGTCTCAGCTACTTGGACAGGGACACAAACCATTGGTTTGACAGGGAGGGTGGTAGGTAGGTCGTGGCTTGGTCACTCAACTGAGATCTCAACTCTATAGCTGTGCCAATGGGGAGTCATATTGGGGATTTGGACGAAGAAGGAAAAACCAGGCTTGGACTGACAGTGGTCTGTGTGTGCTCATAAGGGAAATTCCTCTTTATACAGAGAGCTGCATCTGAAATACTGTGTATGTACTTGTCATCCTCTCAGTAAACATCCCCCATTGTTGCCAATGAGGATTGATGCTCATTGATTACTAGTCCAGTGCTGGGGTGACACAAAGCCCCTACAAAGTTTTGAAGAAGCTAAGGTGGAATTATTTCCTCCTGTATGAAAACTAGAAATGGCAGCTAGTTTTACTTTAATAGTTGAGGGGCTTGCCCCTACATTAAAGTTGTAACCAAAAACTCAAGAACTTGAGTTACTAGTGCTGAAAAGGAGTCAGTGTCTTTCTGTTGTGCCCAAAAAACAAATCTTTTCCATTTACTTCTGTAAATCTTCCTAGTGGAAGCTTTATGGAAAGATAAAAGAATATGATGACAAGAGAGGAGAGCTTGGGTTGTCTGGCTATCAATGGAGGTGTAGAAACCATGTTGTCAACTTTAATCCTAAACTGTCCAGGTGAATCATGTCTGTCGGGTGAGACAGGAGGTCAGAAATTGGATCTAGAATTCATGGAGGGAGAACAAGATGAAGCCGAAGAAAGGAGAACTGAATCTGACAAGGCCAATCAGGGGCAATGAGGATGACTGTGCTTTTCAGTCAAGATGCTTTCTGTAGAAGCTTGTGGATTAGAGGGGTTGGGGGGTAAGCATAGAAGAGACCATGGGGCCAATTGTGGAGGAGAGCATCTCTTGGTGATTCCCCCAATGGGGGGAATCAGGGCAAAGAACCTGCTGCACTTGTTGAGGGAGATGCAAAGAGGTCGCCGCAAGGTTGGCCTCATTGGCAGAATATCTTTTCCACAGCTCTCATGTTGACAGAATACTCATGAGGTAATAAAATGGACCCACTTAACCTGTCTGATATCATGTTTTATTTTCCTGGAATGTGCATTGCTATCGGGAATCAACTGGATGAGATTGCCCACTGCCACACTCTCAGAGCTTCTCAACACAATGGATAAGACCTGGTTCCTCCTTGTTCATTGATGTACCAGACCACTGACATATTGTCCATCTGAATTGCAATAGTCCCTGAAGGGAGAGAATCTTGGAAGGCCTGCAGTGCTAGGAGAACTGCTCTCATTTCTAGGACATTGATATGCATGTTGGATTCTTCGGGGAACCATGTGCCTTGGACTGTCTTTCCCAAGACATACCACCCACTTGATTTGAGATGCATCCATAATCATTATGGCCTTGGGCTGAGGAATGTTGAAGGGGCAGCCTTGTAAAATCTTATCTGAGTGAATCCTCCACAAGAGATCATTTTTTCATGTTTGAGTTATTATGATATGGGTGGACAAAGGCTAGTGTAGAATAGACCATTGAGTCACTAGGGTCTGTTGAAGAATTCTCATAGGATATCTTGGCTAATGGAAAAAAAAAATATTGCAGCAGACATTGACTGTAAAGCTTGGAGAACCAATCGAGCTGACAATGAAGAATTCTGAATTATCTTTTTGACTTGAAATTGAATAGTCTGTACCCTTGGTAAGGGAAGAGAGGCTGTCACTGATGCTGTATTGCATAGAGCTCCTGTGAACTCTAATACTTGAGATGGTTCTAGCTGGGATTTGTTGTGATCAATGGAAATTCCCAGGTGGCAGCATGTTTAGAGTACATAAACTTGTGCTTTTATCAGTAGATGCCTGGTCGGAGTGGTTATGAGCCAGCCGTCCACATACGGAAATACCCAGAATCCCTGCAGTATCAAGTGGACTGCTACTACTGCCATGCATTTGGTGAACATCCTGGGGGCTGTGCTGAGGCCAAAGACTGAACTCTGAATTGGTAATGAATGGCTTCTATCTAGGAGTGGAGCTATCTTGTGGATTGTCTGTTCATTTTTATGTGATAGTATGCATCCTGAAGATCTATTGAGCATATTCAGTCATCCTGGTGCAGGAAAGGCAAAATAGATGGAACTGTGACCATCGGGAACTTCATGTGCTGAATTGATTTATTCAGAATGCTGAGATGCAAAATTGGTCTCCAGTCCTCTGTTTCCTTTGGCACTAAAAAGAATCTTGAGTAGGTTCTGGATTCGTTCTGGTCTGGGGGAACCTCTCGGATGACTTTTTTTCTAGCAGCTTTTCTCTTTCTTGTGCCACTTCTTTCCTCTCACTGGGTCAAACATCAGGAATTTTGTTTATCATTGAGTGGTATTATATAACCTCTGGAAATAATCCTCTAGACCCATGTATCTTTTGTAATCTCTAGCCAGGTTCTGTGGTCCTGGGATAGATGACCCCTGACTGCCTCCAGAGGGGCACAGTTGGGCTTCCTTTCAGGAGCACTGGTAAGATCTGTCACAGAAAGTGACCCTAGATCCTTGATTCTGCGGGCTTCCTATGCCATGTGAGTGGCGTCTTCTGTTGGAGTTCCTCCCTCTGCTTCAGGGAGAGCTATCTCCACATGGATTATAGAAAATGCCCTTTGAACTTTCTGAGCCACATTTTTGACCATCTTGCTGATTCCTAGAGAAGGTTCTTTGAGGAGTCGGTAAAAAATGTATGGCCACTGCAGACAGGGTCTTACCATCCTGCTAAAACCTGGAAAGTGTGTCTTTAACCTTGAGGCCAAACAAAGAGCTTCTGTAAAGGGAGCATTGACAAAGGAGGACTTGAAGGACTCCGCAAAGTCACACAGGTGCATCCAGGCATGTCTCCTAATGGAAATGCCTGAACCTGCCTCCCTTGAGGTACCTTAAGCTGCATGTGAAATGAGCCTCATGGATGAATTTGAAATGGACTATAGGGAAGCCAACTGTGAGGCAATAGATGTCTCCACCTCAGGAGTAATGGTCCCAGAGAGAGAGGTTTGGAGAGTTTTTTAATCAAATCCCTCTGACGTCTGGTGAAGAATGCCAAATAATTCAGTGACCTAAATGCAAAAGTCACAGAAGATATACATGCTCCCCGAATCTGTCCAGCTCCCTAGATTCCCTGTTAGGGGGATGAACAGAGAAACTCTGTTCAGCAAGTTCATTTTTTGTGGCCACTGCTATGACCATGGCATCTACTGATACTCATTTGCTCCAAAATTCCTTACCTACACACATACATATACATACATACAAATATTTTAAGCATGGACATTAATGCCCTTCTAGCTTGCCAGTATACCAGAACACTTGTTCCCATAATAAGTGTCCAGGCTGTTCTTAAAAATATCTAAACTAGTACTTTCTTTAATGTAGTTTGGTAGTCAGTTCCATGCATCAGCTACTCTGTCAGAGAACCAGTTGGTGCACTTCTCATTCCTATAGAATTTTCTGCATAGGTTGTCTGATGATTCTGTAGTACTTTTTGACAACGCCAAACATTCCCAGAGGTAGCTGTCTCTAAATGCCCTATATACTTGAATAAGACTAATAGGAATATATTGAATAAGGTTGATAGCAAACTGACTTTTGGCCACCACATTGCCTCCGTTGTACAGAAGGCTTTCTACATGGCCAACCTCATTAGTAAGGGTATATCATCCAGGGACAAGGTGGTCATAACATCCCTAGATGTTGTAAAGATATCTATAATATGTTGTGTCTGAGAATACATTTTAGAATCTGCACACAGTTTATCAATTTGTGTGTCTTTACTCCTTCCACATCTTATGTATCTATAAAAAAGTTTCCTATTATGCTCAATATTTTATATAAATTTTCTTCAAATTTTACTTGATCTTGTCTCGCACTATGCTTAATCTGTTTGTCCAGCTTGTTTATTTCAGTTTTTAAAGTTGTAGTTCAACCTCTCTTCCATTTCTTATATGTATTGTCTCTCACTTTAATCAGATATCTTATTTTTAAGGAAATATATCCCCCTGATGTTGTATGCCTTAGATCCTGATGTTAAACATTTTTTTGATTTTTTTGCATTCAAACATCAAAACAATTTCTCTTTCAAAGCTTTTCACATTTCATCTGCAGTTTTTCAGCTGAACACCTCACTCCAGTTAGTTTTACATACTGATTTGCTTCCGTATTATCTGTAATTACCTTTCTGTGCATTTTTTAGATTTCAGTTTGGCAGAATTATGTAGCAACAAATTAACCTTTATGCACATCGATGGTGGTAAAACTTGACTTGAAGTAACAGTAGTTTCTTTAGGAACATAAACAATGTCTAGTATGTTCTGTCCCCTGATAGGTTTATTTACAATTTAAAGCAATTGCTGTTCCTGAATATACATTGTCAATAATTTCCTTACTAATGTTGTAGAATCAATATTATTCCAGTCTGTTTCTGGTAAATTTAAGTCCCCAGCTAATATTAGTCTTCCCTCCTGTGTTTCATGCAAGAAATGTATGAATTCCTCTAGGTCATCTGCACTTGACTTTGGTGGTCTATACACTCCAACAATTATTATATGTTCCAGTGTTGTCTTTATTGTAATAGTTACACAGTCTATAGTATTGGTGTTATCATTGAACATGTAATAATTACAGGTCTCATAACTATCTTTAATCCCTATCATAACACCTCCACCTGAATTTTTTTAGAATGCATGTTGCAGTAAAAACATTTATACACTGACAGAATTGGTTTCCAGACATTGTTCTTTAACCATGTTTCACAAGCAATAACATCAGTCTTGTGAAAATATAGCAAATTTTCCAATTTAAAAAACTTTGTTATTAATGCTCCTAGCATTAACAAACATCAGAGATGCATCAAATGCTGCCATCTGTGAAATGTTAAATTTTCAACCTGGCAAAAATTATTTCAGTGGTGCCAGGATCCTGTCTAGTCTCTTAGGGATTGGCTCAGCAGAGTCTGTCTCCTTCCATTCCCACCAAGAGATCAAATCAATGAGATCATTGACAGGTAGGATCACTCATGAGGTAGATGGGCCAGATCCAAAGGCTTCCAGGAATACTGATTCCTCTTTGAAAGAGTTGTCAGTAGACCGTCCACTCCGTTGCTTGAGTATCTCCAGGATGTCTCCAAAGGAAACGTCATTGGGTGGTGATCTTGGGGACCCTTTCCCCTAATCAAAATCAGTATCTTCTGTGACCAACTTTTGAAGGGAGCCTAAGTGCCTCCTTTTGCACTTTCTCTTCTTAGGGACTTCCCCAGTGGGGTGTTCCGGAGAAGTGCTAGAAGATATGAGTATACCTTGATGGGTAGCCTGGAGACTTTGGACTGGCTGCCCCTGTGGAGTAGAATGTTGAGGCTCAAGACATGAAGACAGATGGGCTTGGGATGAAGGATCCGGGGAGGGGGGGGTCATCTTGCTATAGAAGCAAAGACAACTCTCCACTACCAAAAGCAGAATGCCCCAGAGACAAGGAGGCTGATGGTACCAAGAAGACATGCTTCCGTACCGTCAGCTCCATCTGACCCAAAGGCAGCCCACTCAAGACAGAGGTCAGAGCCAAGCTGTCTAATGCCAAGGCTCTGAGGAGAACAGATGGCTCCAACAACTTCGGAGTCAACTACAACACCTCGGATCCAGCAAAGACACTATAGAGTCTTTGAGAGTCATCTGGCTCTGATACACTTGGAGTTAGTCCACTCAGAGATGTTATCGGAGTAGAAGATACATCAGTCTTCAGATGTGACATGGAATTCTCTTGAAATCTCAGATCTAAGTCCTCCAAGACCAAAGGCTGGATCGGAGAAGGAGCAAAATAGGTGGAGTAGTACTAGTAAAGGTCTCCGGACCTAATGGGTTAGGAGCCGGGAGAGCTCTCCATTCTGAATTTGTGTGGTGAGAAATCTTTTCATCATTCTGTCCACATCTGCTTCTGTCAGATTCCTGAAAGAATGAGAAGATGAGGAAACTGAAAGGGTCCTAGAATGATGGCATCTCTCTAAGAAAGGTGATGGAAGATGGGAAGGTACTAGATCCAAAGAAGATGCATATCAGGTCCAAAGAAGCATCTTCAGCTGTGAGTGTGTCAGATCCAATGATGCAGATTTTGTATCAGAAACTGTCGGATCTGATAACTTAGACTTGGGATCCAACCATTTTTTGGATACCTTAAGAAGTGATTCTGCAGTAGGATCTGAGCTTGGAGCAGAGGATCCGGAAGGGTCTGAAGGACGCTTCTGGCTTCCTTTTTCTCTGGTTTCTTGGGGTTTTGATCCCAGATACAGTTTCTGAAAAGATCATCAGAAGCAAACCTTTCAATATTAGTTTATTTTTACGGTCTACTGAGGCCCATGGGTTAAAGGCCTTACATATGACACAGGATTCTTTTAAATGAGCTGGGCCTAAACAGTTCACACAATAATCGTGTGCATCTGATATAGGAATTTTGTGGTCACAGGCCTTACATTTCTTAAATCCTGATGGTTTTTAAGCCATTCTGAAAAGAACTGCAGTAACGAGAAAGGTAAAATCTCATTTTTTTTATTTTTGTTATACAAGGAAAGGAAAGAAGAAAGAAAGTGAAAAGTTACCAACAGTGGTAACTGAAGGAGTTACTGATTGCAAGTGTATAAAGAAAGAACAGGAATACCAACAATGCTAGTTCTAAATTACACAGATAAGTGTAGAAAGGATAAGGCAGGAATATAATATAGAAAGATTAAATGTATATATAGGTATATATACATACATAATACAATACTTTACTCACAAGCAACACTAAAGTTCTAGAGCTAACAGCAGCTACATCTGCACGAAAAGGTGGCAAATGAATCTAAGGTATGCAGGAGGACTACGGCATTATGCGTAATGGAGGAGCTTGGAAGTTTTCAGTATCCACAAGCTGTAAAATGGATCCGAGTCAGAACTGAGGATTGGATCCAAATCCACTTGTTAAGGAATGAATAAAAATTGACAACATTAGATCACAGATCAAGTTATTTTTTCGCCGTATGAGTGCTGGATTGGTTTTGTGAATATTGCTAGAGTGTTCCCGGCACTCATGCATTTGGATGGGATATATATATATATATATATATATATATATATTTATATTTGGTTTCACTTGAAACCATCGAATTAACACTACGTCGAGTCTCACATCATCGAGACTACATGACGCGTAAACTGAAACCATAAAGTAAAATCATCGAGTTGCAAACCGTCGAAACAAACTGCATAACATCACGAACTGAAAATGAGAAGGTATGTACGAATATACACTATGTAGCAAACATATATGGAACTCTGACAGTATAGCTACATGTATACCTTAAACTTGATGGTATGTATCTCGATGATTTCAATTTTCGTTGAAGTCGATGCTATAACTCTCGATGATTTCAGTTTTTGTT
>NC_056741.1:744251522-744329022 GCF_019279795.1 Protopterus annectens | reverse complement strand
TTTTCGGAACCGGGACACTGCTTTGGAACCGGTTGCCGAAAAACCTCCATCCTTATTGCTCCAGTCAGCTCCATCTATCCACTCTTCCAGGTCTGCTGTCAGCCTATCTGATCTGGATATGGACCGGCTGGTTTAGAAACTCTTAAAGGCACCAGGCCTATTTAAATTGCTGTCAGCTCAGACACAGCCATCACAGTCGAAGACCACTACCTTTGAATTGTCTGCTCCTCCTCCTCCGAGCCATACCAGACCTTCGGAGCTGGAGGAGGCCGACATGATGATTGTGAATCCCTTGGAGCCGACACCTACCCCAGTGTCGTCGGCTCCATCTGCTTGGACGTTCTCGGTGCCGATCGGGAACTCTAGGAGCCAAAACTCGCCGGTTGCGTCCAGGGAGGATAGCCACACTGACTTGTCGGTGCCGACTCTTCCTCTCGGGGCCTCGGCTCGATTGAGCTTGGCTCCTACCTCGGGCTCGGAGTCCACGGCTCCGGTGTGGGAGGAGATTGCGGCTCCATCGGAGCCATTGACTCCTTCTCATCGGAGCCAAGGTGCATTTGATGCCATGAGGTGAGTATTGTCTCCCAAGACTTGCTCATCTCAAGGTCTAGCCTCTACTTCCCCTAAAGTGCCTGTGTCACTTTCTGTTTCCTCCGGTCATCCCAAGCGTAGAGACCCAGAGCCTCAGGTAGCCCCACAGGGCGCTTCCTGCTCTTCTGAGACCTCTCCAGAAGTTCCCCCTGAAGAGGTTCCCAGGAAGAGATTATGCAAGAGGAGGCATTTGGACTCCCCCCAGGAGTCTATCACATCGGACACAAACCTGGATGAATCAGAAAGGTCCCTCAGATCCCCCTCTGTGGGCATCTCCTTTGCGGAGATTCTTGAAATTCTTAGGCAGAGGGGTGATTGGCAGTCCAAGAGCCCTACAGAGAACGAGTCGGTTCTCCTGAAGGTGTTCGGGTCTCAACCTTCCACCTCCTGGGTATCTCCACCCTACGATGAGCTTATGGATCTGGTCTCTTGTAGGGCATGGGAGTCTCCATAATCTATGGAATCTGTTCCTAGGAGGCCTAATAAGTTTATTTCAGCCCCTGTGGATAAGTCCTTTTTGACCAAGGGAGTCCCTGTTGCTGCCATGGTGGTGGCGGCTGCCACCAAAAAGGAAATGTTTGAGACTTCCTCATCAATCCATCCTCCTAACAGAGAATCTAGAATCATGGATAGATATGGGAAATGCATGTTCAGTTCAGCGAGTTTCTCACTCAGATCACTGAACTACTTGACATATTTTACCAAACTGCAGAGAGATCTCCTTAAGGAGTTAGGAGATACTCTTCAGGGTGCCATAGCTTCGAGTGTATCCGGTAAGATTGCCACTCAGCTCTCTACCCTCAATTCGGTAGTCAACTCATCCATGCGTCTCGTATCATACGCAGCTGATGGTTCAAGTAGAGCTGCAGGTACAGGAATCACTCTTCGTAGGCATGCCTGGATGCGACTCTGTGCCTTTGCAGAACCCTTCAAGTCTTCCTTTACTGATACCCCATTTGACAGATCATCTTTGTTTGGGCCAAAGGTGAAGGAGACTTTGACCAGGTGTGAGCAAGAAAGAAAGACTCTGTCTGCCGTCGGAGTCTGTTTTTACACCCCACTCGACTTTTTCCCAAAGGTCAGAGGGGAGGAAAGATATGTGGTTCCGGAAAGCCTAAGGAGCCTTTCAAGACACACGTGGAGAGCCCCCCTCCAGAGGCAGAGGAGGGGGTTTCAATGGAAGACGCCGCCCTCGCGGCAGAGGGGGTCCGCAACACCAGGGTGACAGAGATCACTTCTCTGGTCAATCCTACCAGCACTCCTGAAGGGAGGCCCGGCTGTCCTACTGTGGAGGCAATCGGTGGTCGCTTATCTTTGTACCCCAAAGCCTGGCTAAATATAACAAATGACAGTTGGGTACAAAGTATCATTTCCAGAGGGTATTTCATACCATTCTCCACCCAGCCTCTTCCTGACGTTCCAAACAGTCACATGGGTCAAGCAGAAATAGAGGTACGCCGATTGCTAGAAAAAAATAGTCATCCAGCCAGTCCCAGCAGACCAGACAGGATTCGGAACTTACTCAAGGTTCTTTTTGGTTCCAGAGAAAACAGGGGACTGGAGACCCATTTTAGATCTCAGCAGACTCAACCAATTTGTGAAAAAAGAGAAGTTCCAAATGGTCATGCTACAGTCCATACTCCCATTCTTGGGGAAGGACAATTGGATGTGCTCGATCGATCTCAAGGATGCGTACTACCACATAAAGATGGCCAGACCAAATAGAGATCACCTGTGTTTCTGGCTGGGAGCCAATCATTATCAATTCCGAACTGTGCCCTTTGGTCTCACTACAGCCCCCAGAGTGTTCACCAAGTGCATGGCAGTAGTCACGGCTCACCTGAGGCATCTAGGATTCCAGGTGTTTCCGTATCTAGATGATTGGCTCCTTACCTCCACCACCAGGCATCAACTTCTTCAAGCGAGAGAGGCTACTCTGACATTCTGCGATCAGCTAGGCATTACAGTCAACTTCGAAAAGTCTGCCTTGTCGCCATCGCAGCATATCGTTTTTATAGGGACAGAACTAGACACGTCAACCACCACTCTCCGCCTTCCGCCAGAAAGAATTTCTGTTCTTCACCAACACAACATGTCCCTGATATCAAAGAACAGAGCACCAGCAACAGAGGTATTAAAAGTTCTAGGATTGATGGCAGCAGCTATTTTAGCAATCCCGTTAGCAAGGATGCATATGAGAATCCTTCAATGGCTTCTATTCACGCAATGGTCTTACCAAGAACTTCCAATGAGTCACATGATCCTGATAAATTCCTGCAAGAAGGATCTTCACTGGTGGTTGACGTCTGTTCATGTCACAATAGGACGTCCTTTCATGCTCCCCCCGCCAGTTGCCACTGTGACCACAGACGCTTCCCTGATAGGTGGGGGGGGGGGCTTTTTCAGGGAAAGACTGCCCAAGGCACATGGACAGATCAAGAATCACATCTGTATATCAATGTCTTGGAGATGAGAGCAGTACTTCTAGCATTGCAATACTTTCAGGACTCTCTTCCTCTAGGGACAGTTGCAATACAGACTGACAACATGTCAGTGGTCTGGTATCTGAACAAACAAGGTGGGACCAAGTCTTATCCCCTTTGCCGAGAAGCTCTCAGAATATGGCAATGGGTACTGTCATCCCAGCGCTTTCTGGTGGCAATGCACATCCCGGGCAAATCCAATGTCATAGCAGACAAACTGAGCAGAGCAGTCTTATTGCCCCATGAATGGTCCCTCAAACAAGAGATTGTGGACAGGATCTTCCACAAATGGGGTCAGCCGTCCTGCGAACTCTTTGCCAGTCACATCAACAACAAATGCAGAAGCTATTTTGCCCTGATTCCCATGCCAGTTCACTCCTCAAGGGATGCTCTTGTCCACGATTGGCCCCCGGGTCTCCTCTACGCATTTCCACCAATTCCCCTGATACCCATATTCTTACAGAAAGCAAAGTCACTGGGACGGACGATCACACTTATAGCCACTCATTGGCCTTGGCAGATTTGGTTCCCATTTCTTTATCATATTCTGGAAGATCCATGGATCCTGGACCCATTTCTGGACTTGTTGACACATCCTTCAGGGGATCTTCACCCATCATTGCAGACACTGAAGCTAACCGCTTGGCTGCTCCAATTCCCCGCATAGCCAGGCTCTATAATCTTTACCATGACACTAGTCAGATTTTGTTGGCTTCCCATAAACCTTCCACCAGAAAACTGTATCGTAGTAAGTGGAAGAGATTTTCCATTTGGTCTTCTTCCCACAACATTGACCCTTATCAAGCGCCATTGTCTTCTATCTTACAATTCTTGACAGAAATCTTCAACAAAGGAGCAGGGCGGCTACGGTGCGAGTGCAATTAGCTGCTATATCTAATTTTCATCTAGGAATTGATGGTTTGAATATTATGGCTTACCAATTGTCTAAGGCTTTTCTAAAAGGTTCCTTTCACATAACACCTCCAGTGAAGACACCTTATTCCCCCTGGAATTTGAATTTTATGTTATCTCGTATCATTCTTCCTCCTTTTGAGCCTGCATCATCTTGTGAACTAAAATTTTTGTCATGGAAAACTATCTTCTTAGTAGCCATCACTTCAGCCTGTAGAGTGTCAGAGCTCCAAGCCCTATCCATCAAGCCCCCTTACATGGTCTTCCATGCTGACAGAGTATCTCTCAGGACAAATCCATCCTTTTTGCCCAAAGTATGTTCTGAGATTAACATCAATCAAGTCATTGAGTTCCCCGTTTTCTTCCCTAATCATACCAACAAATTAGAATATGTGTTGCATTAACTCGATGTTCATAGACAACTTAGATTTTATTTGGACAGAATAAAAGACATTAGGAAATCAGATCAGCTCTTTGTGTCTTTTTCTGAGGCCAGGAAAGGTAAACCAGTTGCTAAAACAACCCTATCTAAATGCCTGTCGGATTGTATCAACTACACATATGCTTGTCATAATATGCCCTTGTCTAGTAAGGTAAAGGCTCATTCAACCAGAGCAGTTTCTGCCTCTTCAGCCTTTCAAGCCAAATTACCTTTGGATAACATCTGTGCAGCAGCCACATGGTCTAAACCTCACACTTTTATAACTCATTACAAAGTGGATAAGGCCTCCAGGGACAGGGCTTCTTTTGGTTCTACGGTTCTGAAGAGTGTACTTCCGTGAGCCACCAAAGATTAGGGTGCTAGGGATGCTACCCGTCAGTGATGAATGAACGGTGAGATTGAACAACTTCACATAAAGAAGGTATGTACTCACCATAATGTTCCATGTGAGTTAACCCATCTTGCCTTCATTCTCACATCCCTCCCTCCTTCCCCGTCCTGGCTGGCAGTTGACCTGGAGGCTGTCTTCATCCTGGTTTTTCAGTGTGTATTCATTCCTAGGCAGAATAATTATTGTACTACTGTATGGTACGCAGCAAACAAGATCTGAGGTAATTCCAGCAGTGCATTATGGGATAAGGGGTGGGGTCTCGAGCTACTGGAAAACTTTGAGCTTGCTAGTCGGCCGTGTCGGAGACAAGGATCAGCTCCAAACCCATCAGTGATGAATGAAGGCGAGATGGAACAACTCACATGGAACGTTATGGTGAGTACATAACTTCTTTTTTTAAGGAACATTTTTAAAACTTTCTACTGCTGACTCAAACCTTAACAGGCCAGGTAATGAATTCCATTGGTACTTTGCATTATAAGGAAGACTTTCAGCCTGAGTGCTCCAGTCAGTACTCAGGAATAATAAATAGCCCCTTCTTTTCTTTGTGAAGAGGTAAAGTCCTGATAGGGCACTAGGCTAGCAGCCTCTTAATGGAGGTGGGTCGCATGCCACTTAATGTGAGTTATGCCATTATAATTACCTTGTACTTAGACCCGGGCGTCTGTTCAACTCATGCAGCGCTGATGTAATATGGCTACATCACTTAGTGTAACGATTAGTGCCTTTTAAAAGATGAATAACTGCTTTCTGCTTTGTGTGTAGATAGACCAGGCTACCACTGTCAAGCCCACGGTGCAGGACATTGCACTAACAGAAGCACTATGAAACCATAACAAATAGATTGTGTATACAGACTTATTCTTCTTCTTTTGGCTTTTCCCAGTTAGGGGTCACCACAGCGGATCACCTGTCCGCTCATGATTGGCAGTAGAGTTTTACAGTGTCGAGTTGCCAGCCCGGCGCCCAACCTTCCACAGAAGGCACACACACGCACACACTCACACCTAGGGCCACTTTAGAGTGTTCAGTCCACCTCCAGCATGTCTTTGGGATGTGTGCGGAAACGGGAGCACCCGGAGGAAACCCATGTGGCCACAGGGAGGACATGCAGACTCCGTACAGAAGGCACCCCACCCGAGAATCGGTAACGCTAACCGCTGCACCACCAGACGCAAGTGTTAAATTTGACAGGTTCATAGGTTCATAGAGACCGACTGAGCAAGTGTCACACTAAAACTTCACATCTGTGACACAGACTACAGCCTGTTACTCCTACAAATAACTAGTGTTTAATCCATGTGATTGAATACTGTTTAAAGGAATAGCACCATGTGTAAGCTAAGGTTACCATATTAGTCTTTTCCAAATATTTTGAAATGTGTGTAGCATTTGAAGAATATTAAATCCTTACACAGCACTGATGTTGTAATAGTTACAGAAAGAGGCTTGTAGGAGTATAGTTTATCAATAAATATATTTATATTTTTACACACATTATCTGCTTTGTCAGTTTTTCTGTCTTGATTTACTTTACTGTGAGAAGTAAAAAGTCCAGACATTTTATGACATTGCTGCCCCCTGCTGTTCCATGGGCTTTATGGCAACACTTTGAGTCCAAAACAAAGCAAGTGATGTGTTTGCAAGAAATGGCTGTTAAAATACTTAGTTCTCAAAGAACAATTATTCTAATCTTATATTTACATAATTGATGACATGTTAAGAATGACTTTTCTGATTTAACAGACACCGCTTACTAATTTAGAGAGACTCAGAGCTGAATGGTGTTTCACTGGTGCAGGTATTAACTTTGCAGAATTGTTCTTCATTGGGTACATTTCTAAAACTGATGGTTATCTGCTACTTACCTGAAGACATTTAAGGTTCTTTACATGAAAAGGCAGTGTTCTGCAAAACTGACCAGGGTGGCAATGATAACACAGCATATAACAAATCTAAAAGTATGAAATTAAATTTGCTGTGAAAGATTATGTTGTGGTGAGAACAGATTTACATTTTGCATAGCTAATACCAACGGGCAAATGAAGCAGATAGTGATAATAATGCTAATAACAATACCCTGTACAAGTATTTAAACAAGCATTTGTCTGCAATAAAAGCTGAAGAATGGAAAATGAGTTGAACATGGCCCGAGACAGTAACGTTTGACAGCTACTAACAAATACATATTTAATTCTGGAACCAGTAAAAGGGCAGTTTTAATGATTTTTGATTGTGATTCATTCAGCATGCTTACTCTGATGCTGTTCTGTATGTAATGCATTTATATATTGTTTTTTCAGTCATTTAGCTATTGCTTTTATACCCTCAAGCCAGCTGTGATATTCAGTTTGTATATATGTATATATTGCATTTTGTCATTTACTCTGTGTGCAATGTAATGTATCTATTGCGTTTTCCCTGGGCTCAGACTGAAATGGACCCACTGGGATCAGTGCTCTGCCCTGGTTAACAAATTCAAAATAAATAAATAAGAACGAATCAAAGTTTACTGTGATAAAGTAGCAAAATATTATTTAGAAAGAAACACAATGGCGCATTGAAGTACAGGCACTGATACTACACACTAAGTATTTTATGGCGTTATTCTGATTTATGGTACTACTTGTTTAGGGGCAATAACTTGCAGAAAATGTTTTAAGGCTTCATGTACAAAAATAAGTACAGGGTCATCGTGCTTTCAAAAAGCTATTAATCTGTAAAACTTGTATGTCTTTAAGGTGTGATTAACATATCTTCTGTGATGCTCTTATCAAGGAAGGTTTCTAATTTTTTTCTTTTTTTTTTATGATGGCACTCTGCTTTCTATTTGCTGCAGGTCTTCCTACTGTATAATTAATTAATGTCTTAATTAAACAAAATCTGAATGGATATCAAAGCATAACTTTTTAAAAATGCTGCCTGCTTTTATATTGTATTTATTCAGTGTACTAAACTACACTGTTATACTACAATTAGGTTCATAGGTTCATACTAGGCTATCTGCCCTAGGGCATTTATAAGCCTAGCCCAAAGTTTTGTGGCTTTCACCACCCCTTAAGTTTGAAAGGTATAAGCCTAGCCCAAAGTTTTGTGGCTTTCACCACCCCTTAAGTTTGAAAGGTACTGTGCCCATTAGTTTACCGTACCTCTGTCCAGCAGTGACACTGAGGTGATCCCCGGGGTAAACCTGCGATCTCCCATCCACTGGTCAAGATTTCTCTTGAACAGGGACAGTGAGGTGCTCTGCCTCACATGTACCGGGATTTTGTTCCACATCATAGTGCCACACTATGCCTGTAAAAGTATTTACTGGTATTTTTTCACTGCTTTAAAGCTGTGTGTTCTGCCTGCTCTGGTTTTCCCACCAAGCAGTACTTAATTAAATGATCTGTTAACTGTTTAAATCATTCTTTAGAGCCTCCTGGCTGATTTTCTGCATTTTAAATGTTATTTTTTTCAGTATCTCACTGCTATTTTTCTGCTGTATTAAATATTCTCTAGTGTTTCCTGATGAAACTATGGTAGCCAGTAATGGTAGCATAGTCCAGATCCAGGCCTGCTGCTTCTGGAACAGTTTGTAGTGATTTGTTTGTTTTGAGCATGTTTTCTGGGCCATCTTGGATTGGAAGGGGTCTGTGTGCACCTTTATGAGAGAATTGTGTTTGATTGGCACCTGACTGGTAAAGGGAGGTCGGTCTAGGGCTTGGAATAAGCATCTTCATTGGTCCTTTTGAATTTTGTTAGAGTTTTTTTCCAAGATTTCGCTTCTGGTATTTAGGCCTTGCATCTGAGCAGGTTTCTGCTTGTTTGTGCACCACACATCTCTGCTCAGTACCTCGCAATTGTGTACCAAAGCCAGACAGTTACATTCAACAAAGTTTTCCTTAAAACCCAGCCAGAAATATCCATTCATAGCTCCTCCATGATAATGTCTGAAAAGTCATCCCTAGTAACAACAGTCTTCAATCTAGCATTATGGGCAGTTGGACTACCCTTGTTTCCCCAGCCAGCCTTGTTGAATTGGCTCTCTTGAGGTAGTGTTGCAACTGCCTCATGTACACTGACAACCCTCTATTAATAACACAGTCTAGTATAGAGTGAGGGAGATGTATTTACACCAAGAATCTAGAATCTATGCTCTCTCTCAGTCAAAACAGTAACATGGAGAAGGTTGTCAGCTCACCCACCACTACATATTCACATAGTACTAGTACTTATACACATACCACTACTCATACACACAGTATGCATCAACACGTAAATCCACATATGTGGAGGTTCTCTAGAAAAACTTATCAAAACACCAGAGACCTCCAAAACACAGCTCTGCTACAACTAACACAATCTCCACAGCACCCATGACACATAACAAAGGTAGTGTCTCAGCCACCAAGCCCGTAAGGTATAACACTCAAAACCAAGTTTTCTTGTCATTGGAGACTCAATAGTGAGACACACAGATGTCCCACTCACCACATTGGACAAGGAGAAAGGCACAGTCAGCTGCGTGTCTGGTGCCAGGATTTGCCAAATCACACATGCACTCAGGTCTCCCAGCAGCAGGTAACGTTATGACTCTGTCATAATTCATGTTGGTGTGAATGATCTGAAATGTACCTCACTGGACTGTATGAAGAGAGACATGGCTGAGCTCTCTGAGGATGTGTCCCAGGCATGTATGTCCCTAGCCTTGTGCAGAATACTACCCTCACCTAGAATGATACCAAGTATAAATAAAAAATGATTGATTTCAATAATTGTCTTAGTTTTTGGTGTCATTCTAAGGGGATCATGTTCCTGTCTGCCTGGGAAGCCATGGTCGACAAACCTCGCTGCTTTGCCAGAGACAGTTTGCACTTGGCATCCCTAGGCTTTTAGCTGCTGGCAAAGGCTCTTACCTCCCCATAGTGCCTTTTTAGGCAAGGTCTCAAAAACATTACCTGTGTGAAATTAACCAATCAGAACAAAATAAGGGTCATGCTGCTAAATGCTAGGAGCTTAAACCAAAAACTATACTCCCTGGAAGCACTTTTGTCACTAGAAGATGTAGATTGTCTGTGCAGTCACAGAAACCTGGTTTAAGGCCTCAGAGACTACCCCAGCCCTGCAAGGCTACAATGTCTTCCACACCTTTAGACCACAAAATGAATGTGTAAAAACCAAAGAAGGCGGTTTTTCAATCTATATTAGAGATAAATTCACCTAATTTCTAGTTAGACTGGACAACTCCATGAAGTTACTCCAGGTCCAGGTTATGGTGAGTAAGATGTCCATTCAAGTCCTAGCCAGTTATAGATCCCCTTCCATGGGTCACAACACCCATGAAGTCTACTTGACCAAACTGAAGACAATCCATATTTTACCGAATACACTGTATGGGGGATTTCAATTATCCCACCATCAACTAGGAAACCTACTGTAGCCCAAACTCGCTTGCATAAAAGTTCCTTATCTTTGTAAATTGCAATGCCCTGGAGCAAATTGTCCGTACCCTGACAAGAGGAACAAACATTCTAGATGTGGTCCTCAGCAACATGTCAAACAGGTTCACTGTTGCAAATGTTGAACCCGCATTAGTTAAAACTAACCACAAACAAGTTAACTTTGAACTGACACCAACTCCAGAACTCACAAAGGTGAAATCAGACTAAAAAAACTTCAACAAGGCAAACTATACCCTCCTAGGTGAAGGAATAAATGCATTCCAAGCCCCACCCCAAGTTGAAAGTGGTAACCATGCCGAAGCTTACACTAAAGCCCTGTACAATCACTTGCTTAAGTGTATGAACTTAGCTGTACCGGATACAATTAAAGCCAGAACCCCAAGTAAAATCAAGCTGCCATGATAGACATCCAGCATCAACAAACTTTACAAGAAATGCAAAACGTTGCTGTCCAAGAAAACAAAGATAAAGACCCAACAACGGAAAAGCACCCTCCTCAGCTTTAACAGGCAAATAAAACAACTTGTCAAATCCTCCAAAAGCACCTTTGAGAGAAACCTAGCAAGTGCTGCCAAGGATAACCATAAGGCCTTTTACAGTTATGTATGTAACTTAGAGTAGGACCCAAGCATGTACAGAACTGGCGGCCAATGGTATAACACACACTGACCCCACAGAGATAGCAAACCTGCTAGTGGATAGGTTTGGTGAAAATTTCACTCCGTCATCCCCTCCTAACTTACAAGAGTTCCTTCCCCAAACTCCCCCTCACCTTCCATATCTGAAGAGCAGGTCCTCAAAGCCCTGTCCAAGGCACAGAATACTGCCTCTAGGGGATCTGATGACATTCCAGACTGTTTTCGAATCAGGCTAAAACATGAACTAGCATCACCACTAAGTACCCTTTTCAGTCATAGCCTAACCACTGGCTTTGTTCCTGTGGAATGGAGAACAGCTACAGTTATTATTCTCCACAAAGGTGGCCTGCCAACAGATCTACGGAATTACAGACCCATAAGCCTGACCAGCCTCATCTGTAAGACCATGGAAGGTATCATTATGGACCTTATAAATAAAGACATAGGTGACCTCCAAACTCTAGATCATACCCAATTTGTCTTTGTGAAGGGCAGATCCTGTCTGTTAAATCTGGAGGATTTCTTTGAAAGTGTGACCAAAGGCCATTGATGAGGGCATATGTGTGCACACAGCATACCCCAACTTGGCAAAAGCTTTTGACACAATTCCACATTCAGCCATTATCAATAAACTTAGCAAACTGAATGTAAACCCCTTCGTTGTAAGATGGGTTGCCAACTGCATCATAAACTAAACACACACTATCAAAGTGGGTGACTCCACATCAACCAGCAGACCTATTACCAGTGGGGTGCCACAGGGGTTAGTGCTAGGCCCCCTACTGTTTGGTATGTACCTCTCAGATGTTCAAGTCAAAACTAAAGGGTTGTGACTGACCAAGTTTGTAGACAACTGCAGACTAGTTGCAATCATTGAATCCCCAAATTCCAGGATCAGATGATTTGCTTAGAAACTTCCAAACCCAATGTCCTGGTATGAAAAGTAACAAAAAGCTAATCAGATTTACAAAACACCTTAGTATTGTCTAAATAATGCCTGAGCTGTCTATGTAAATCCAAAGTATGAAGAACCTTCTCACTAACAGATTGCGGATAAGGGAAAAAAGAAGGAAGCTGGATAGACTGATTGAGACAACTCATTAACCACCTTGGGCATAACAAAAGGGTTCATACTGAGAGACACCCTGTCTCTATGAAAAAACAAAAATGGAGGGACTGCCATCAAGGCCTGTACTTCAGATACCTTTCTGGCAGAGGTCAAGGCAACCATTAAAACAGTCTTCCAGGTGCAATGCTGCAAAGAAGCAGAAATGGCAGTCTCAAAAAAGTCTGAGTTAGCTTTTCAAGGAGAAAATTAAGATTGCATGAAGGAGGAATGGGCTTTCTTGGGGGTCTAATATGCAGGATGCCTTTACAAAATTGCTTTACCTCAAACCTAAGGGCCAAAGGAGGAGTAAGTGGCAGACAGTCAGAAATGGCTGACAGGTGGGCTTTCACTGAAGAATATGCCAAGCCAGTATGTAGCAGTTCACACAGGTAAGAAAGAACCAATGGGGCTGCCACTGAAAAGGGGTCCTGGTGATGTTTAAGACACCAAACAGAAAATCTCTTCCATTTAGACATGTATGATTTTCTGGCATTGGGTTTCCTGGCCTCCTGCATGACCCTAAGCACATCCTCAGAAAACTGGTATCAGAAAGGAATCAAACCTCTATCACCCAGAATATCAATTGAAGAGTGGACAGATGAGGGTGAAGGAAAGTTCCTTTGTCCTGTGTGAGAAGATCCATGCGCTGAGGTAACCTTGTTAAAGATCCTCAACATGAATAGAAGGCTTTCAATCAGGGTTTATTTAATGTTTTGATGGCCTTAAATGTCCTTAAAGCCTCCCCAATGGGTCTTTGTTTCTACTCCTCTCTTGTATTCCATTCCATTTAAGAGGCCTAATGAATTGGATTCCTCAAATGACAACCTGGACTCTTGGGAAGAATCTTTGGCTTATTCTTCCCAAATACATTTCTCCTTGGTTCAGAGGAGGAGGAGGACTCCCTAAGTCCAGATTCCCCATTAGAGGAGCTCTCTTTTGGGAATGTGATTGCCTGTACGACAAATTATTTTAAGTGGGATTGTTTTCAGTTTTCTGACATGCAGAAATGATATTAATAGCTCTTACAAATGGAGTCTCCCAAGCCATATGCTGTTCTTCCTGTTCTGGCTGACCTCTTGGATACTTTCTCAGCAGCATGTACATCCCCTGAACTCAGCCTCCTGCACATGTGAAGCCAGGTAGATTCTATAAAGTGCCTGAGGAGTGCCAATCTCTTCATACATGCCATTCTGCTGACCCTTCTGTAGTGTCAGTCTCCTCTGACAAGCCATCCAAGTTACTACCCTCTAACCTGATAAGGATAGTAGACCTATGGAAAGGTAGAGCAAGAAGGTTTACACTGCTGCCATTTTATCCATTAGGGTCTGTGATGACCCTCCACCAGACCAGTAATCAAAGAAACTCAATCCTCACCACTGGTACCAGTGGGGGACTTTCACTGGAAGGATGACAGGTACACAAACAGTATTTCCAGATACAGCTCTCTACATCAAGTGCAATTTCCCTGAAGAGCACACAGAGACCACAGTCAGTCCAGGGCTGGTTTCTCCCTCTTCCTCTAGATCCCCAATGTGACTCATCACTGGCACAGCTATAGAGTTGCGTCCTTAGCCAGGGTTCCAAGCCAAGTCCAACAACACTTTCTCAGTCCAGCCAGCACTTTGTGCCCCTGCCCAAGTAGCTGACATGCACACTTGTGAAGATTTTTTTTATACACACACACACACACACACACACACACACACACACACACACACACACACACACACACACACACGCACACACCTGGGAAAGGCTGGCACAGGTTTGCTTGCTATGCCCCCTTCTGCCCAGACTATACAGTAGTTATTACTGCCACCAGAACCCCTTAGTAGCTACTTTAAGGCCCTTAATAAAGGGTGTCTGATTTTACTGTGTAATATTAATGCTAATACAAATGTTAGTTTGACCAAGATCAAGGCTATTAGGAGTGGCCTACACAGTGTCACCAAATAAATATGCAAGTACTCTCAAAACTTAAATAGCTTTACAAAGATAGGCCACAATGAAAGGTTTAAATATATTTAATAATAAATAATAAAAGAACAAGACAATACTAAATATATATTCACAGTGACGTCAGAGTTCAAAACCACAGCAAATATTGAAAACAACATTGCAGGACAGTCTCAAATGAATAAAGAAAAATATCTAAACTAAGCTTTACTATATTTCTGACTGAATCTAAGAGAATTATACTGTTCCCTTGAATCTTACTTTATTAGAGCAAGGCAGGTGTGGTGAGTGGATCTTTAGTTGTTATCAGGTCCAAGACAAAATGCAGAATGCTCTGTCTCACTAAGAGACTTCTCAAATTAATATCTCAAATATTACTGCTGGGATGGCTTGCAGAATGGGGTCTAATATCAGAACATCGAAGTTTTAAAACTTTGAATGTTCTAATATCAACCTGTTTTGAGCGAACACTAAAAATAGTGAAGCTGCAGAACATCAAATTCTTTCCTAGGGAAAGAATTCAATTACCCGGTTCTGTGGCTTCGCTATTTTCAGTGCTGTGATGGAAATGTACTGGTCAGGTTCAGGTAAGTGTGCGATTGTGTGGTTGTTAGGATTAGGGCACAGGTTAGGTGAATTAGGGTTAGGGGTGGGTTAAGTGAGTTAGGGTTAGGGCGCGGGTTAGATGAGTGTGCGATAGTGACGGACCTTAGGGTTTGGGTTTGGGTTAAGGTAAGTGGATAGATAGTAGTGTATGTATAGTTTAGTGTAGGGTTAGTTGTAGGATTATAAGTGTATGTGTGTGGACTGATTTTTTTTATGTGTGCTTGTGTGTATGTGTTTTGGAATAGCCAGTCTTTTCCCAAGGAAAAAATTTGCTGTTCTGAATGTTCGCTATTATGTGGTTTAGATATTTTAGGTTCGATGAAATAGCGTTCACTATTTTCATCTTTCGATAACGTGATATAAACGCTGCAGAATGACACAATTTCTTGTCATCTGACTCTTGTTCCCAGGTGAAACAACCACTCCTGGAAGCTGGCAGTATTTAGCATCTACCTGTAAAAATACATAGACCTCAGATCTATGACAGATGCTGGAAGTCATAAAACAACTGCATTCCTTCATGCTTTCAGAAGTAGTAATTACTTCACCCTAAAGATAATACTAACATTTTCCTAGTACAGACATTGTGTCTCTTGTACTGAAAACTGAAAGATACCATCTTATATGGCCTAGCCATAAAGTAATTTAATTTCAGTTATTTTTCTGAAGTTAACCTCCTGTATTCCAGTTTCCAGTGTTAAAATATATACATTTAAACAGTTGCAATAGTGCATGTACATTTCTTTTCTCTTCCAATAGATCACACTGTGGCTACATTTCAAACAGCACTCTGCCAATACCCTTTTTAACACACGCACCTGTACAAGCAGTTTGACATACAGTTCTAATACATTTGTAACACAAGCATATTGTATAAATCATTTTGATATTCAGCAATGACATATACTTACTTAAAAAATTCCAGCTAGCTGGGTTGGCAGTATCTCCTTTCATTACAGGACATTAACTGCCAGACTGCTATCACTAGGTATGTTTTAGCTCTCCTTTCTCTGGCTTCTAAGGTGGATTCTGACCTTCCTGACTCTGAGGGGGAGGCTTTGTCCCTTTCACTGCTAGGCTCTACTTCTCAAGTTACTCTCCACTCAGTCAAATGCAGCTAATGCCTTTTCCATGGCTGCTGCCTTTGTTTCAGTTATGAGACATTGTTCTTGGCTTCACCTTTAGGCTCTGCTTGATGACATTAAGGCCAAACTTTTGGATGCTCCATTGGATAATACAAATCTTTTGGTTCCGCTGCTGCTGAGCTTTTCATGTCTCTCCTTTTACACCCAAGGTGGTAAATGAGTTGTCCCTTACTCAGTCTATTCATCTTCCTTCCTTTTTTTCCTTCTCCGTACTCTGCTAGTGAGAAGGTTCTTCACAGCTTGGATTTACATAGACAGCTCAGATATTATTTTGAAAAAACTAAATTTATTTGCAAGTCTGAGCAGCTTTTTTTTTTTGTTTGTTTCTTCTCATCCCAGGAATTAGGGTTTGGCTGTTTCTAAGCAATCACTGTCCTCCTGGAGTTCTATGGCCATTTCTTTTTGTTATCCTTTTCATGGAAACGTCTTTCATCATCTGTAAAGGCACATTCTACTAGGGCAGTTGCCTCCTCTGGTGCTTTTTTCAAAGGTTTGGACACTGTTTCCATCCCTGAGGCTGTTACTTCATCCTCTGTACACACTTTCACTAAGCAGTACAAGTTGGATGTTACTTCCAGGGCCAGGGCAGGTTTTGCCAGGGCTATGCTGCATGAGTTTGTAGGTGATTCTTCTGTCCCTTACTTCTCCCAGGCTTCATCATGAGCTCTTTTACTTTTCCTTCTGTAAATAATACTACAATAGTGACATGGAAGGACACAGTACAACTGTGCAAAATTGTACCATAATAATAAATGTTCTTCTCTTTACTGTTGCAGTATTTACCACCTCCCTCCTACCAGTCTGTTTTAGCTCTTACCCTGTAGATGTTCTTCGTGCATACAGCTACAGTCATTACAGATGGGTTCTCCTGCCGTCAGGCGGGTCCTCGGTCGGCCGAATTCTAAAATCTTGGTCCGGCATCGGTTGTTGTCGCCTTCTTCCCTGACGTCAGAGCGACAGGGGTATATAAGACACGGCCAACGCCATTTTCTTCAGTCTTTTTTGCAGCGCAGTGCCCGAAGCAGAAGCAGTTCGCAAGTGCCAGTCGGCCAGCTCCTGAAATTACGAAAATTTGGAAACCGAAGTCTTCTTTAAAGCTAAGTACCCCATTGGGGAAACTTTTCTTACCTCAGACCGATGTCAGACAAAGTTAACAATTGTATTTCTTGTGGGAAGCAAATACCGCATAAGGATTTCCATTCCCTCTGTATTCCTTGTTTAGGCCCAGACCACGACATCTTGGGCTGTCGCTTTTGTGCTACCTTTAATAAACGCACTATTAAGCGTCGGGCAGAGTTCGCCCAGCACTTTTTTGGTAAAGCTTTTAACTATAAAATGTCGGAGACTCCGACTACCGTTTTGTCCAAAAAACGCAAGGACAAAGACTGACACGCGAGGCCCGCGGTCTCCACCGACACCACACCAAGACCGGTTACACGTGGTCCGGTTCTCAGTGAGGCACCTACGCAGCCCCTGACTACCGACGACGCTTTTCTGGTGGTGTCCTCTGTACCCGAGACCGCAGGTTCCTCGGCCCACACCCTGAATACAGCTACCGAAGCCACTGTGAGTGTTGAACCTCTTAATGTGGACAGATCTACTTCCACCCATGGTGTCTTCAGACCTTCTTCTTCTATCAAGGCCTTTACTAAGTCTAAATCAGCCATGCACTCCCAGAGGCCTGTTGCACAGGGCCCATCTACAGGCCCCATGCCTAAAAAGCAGATGCTCAAAATGGCTGAGGATTTAATTACTGTTATCAGGGGTTCCCAACCCCCACCGGACAAGAGACCCAGAGTGGAGGAAGAATCTCCCTCTTCTGATCAGGGCTCCATTATTTCAGAACGTTCTGATGAAGAGGAGCATTCGTACTCCCCTTTTGAAGATTCTGATGCAGAACAGTCCATTCCTTCTGTACCCACCCCAGAGGATTTCTCATTCGGGGAAACCTTGCATACCTTGAGGGAACACTTCCATTGGGAAGGCCATGATTTTTCAGATTCAAAGAAAAGGCTTAGGGAATTTCTTCTACTACCTCAGCACAGGCCTCTGGCGATACCTCCTGTCTTGGACATACTTGATGATGTTTATTCGGAGGCTTGCCTTAGTCCGGATTCCCTGCCTCCAGTCCCAGTCAAGCCAGATAGGTACTACAGAGTTCCTAACTCACACCAATTTCTTTACAAAAGCCATAATGTTGACCCAGAAACCATTTCTCAGGGTCCCAAGGGAATTAAGGCTTCTACTGCTAAGAATCCATTACCTTCCGAAAGAGAGTCTAGATCCTTAGAAAGGTGGGGAAAAAAGGTATATACCTCGGCCACTCTAGCCATGAGGGCCTTAAATTGTCAGTTCCATATGCTTAAATATCAGCAATTTCTGTTATCACAATTAAAGAATAAAATGTCACAACCTGAACAACCAGATCTGAAGGAGTTGCAGGATATGATGCATAGTGGAGAACAAGTAGGTAAGCACACCTTGCAATGTGGTTATGATGCTCTAGAGGCCTCAAGTAGAGCTGCAGTTACAGGATCAGTCATTCGTAGACATGCCTGGCTTAGGGAACAAACCCTGCCTGATCATGCCAAGGCTAAATTACTAGATGCTCCTTTACAAAAGGATGTATTATTTGGTACTAATGCTGAGGAAATACTAAGGAAAATGGAAGAAAAAGCTAAATCTATGCAAACTGTTAAGGCTTTTCTACAGGTACAACCACCACGTTTTAGTAGAAATTGGCCTACAAAAAACTGGTCCTTTCCAGCCACGGACAAGCCCCAAAGAGGTAGATACAGACGCGGAAGGGGCAGAGGACAATCTCAAGGATCATATAGAGGCAGACAATGGCAACCTCCAGCATCAAGAGGTGGCGAAGACAATGCACAGCAATACAGAAAACAAACCCAATGACTTTCCCCTTTGCATGCCAAACAAGGCTCAAGTGGCAGCACCCTTGGGAGGAAAGCTGGCATTATTTTCAAAAAATTGGCATATTGTTACAAAAGACAAATGGATCCTGGACATTATAAACAGAGGCTACAGATTTCATTTTCACACTCTTCCAAAAATGAGAGGCATGCTGAACCTGCCACACAATCAAAGGGCAGAGGCTCAAATACAAATTTCAAAGCTCATGGACATGAAAGCTATTCAAGAGGTACCTACTCACGAGCAAGGTCAAGGTTTTTATTCCAGACTATTCCTGGTACCAAGGAAGGGAACTGATTGGAGACCCATTTTGGACTTATCCATCCTAAACACATTTCTACTGGTACCAAAATTCAAGATGCTCACCTTACAGCAGCTTCTTCCCATGCTGGGCAAGGGGTCTTGGCTGGTAACATTGGACCTCAAGGAGGCATACCTGCATGTCCCAATCAGACAAAGCTGCAGAAGATACCTCAGATTTCTTGCATGTTCAATCCACTATCAATTCTCTGCATTGCCCTTTGGCTTATCTACTGCGCCCAGAGTATTCACGAAATGCCTGGCATCAGTAATTGCCTACTGCAGACTTCAAGGGATACAAATATACCCTTATTTGGACGACTGCCTGATCCAAGCGGACAGCAAGCACATACTTCTGGAGCATCTGGCTTATGTAACACAGTTATTGAATTCTCTGGGATACACAGTCAACAAAGAGAAATCCAGGCTAACACCATCTCAGAAAATAATTTTCCTGGGTGCCAACTTGGACACAAACACCCAGATGGCCTATCTTACGCCAGAAAAACAGGGGCAACTAACTCAGTACTTCAAGATACTAGCAAATTGTACCAGGCTAACTGCAAGGAAAATCCTGCAGGCTCTGGGATTCATGGCATCTTGCATTCTTCTAATCCCATGTGCAAAGTTGCATATGAGGAAACTTCAATGGTACCTAAAAAACCTATGGTCTCAACACAGCCACAGTTTGGAAACAATAATACCACTAATTCCATGTTTACAAAGGAATTTCTATGGTGGGCTCAAGCATGCCAAACAAACGCAGGTCTACCATTCAGCAAGCCTCAAGCAAATCAAGTCATCACAACAGACACCTCAGACTACGCCTGGGGGGCACACATGACAGACAGGTGCATTCAGGGCAAATGGTCCCAAAGGAAAACCACCTTCACATCAATCAAAAGGAAATGCTAGCAGTGATAAATGCAATTACAGCTTTCAAGTACCTCCTGCATCCAGGGCAATTATTAATAAGAACAGACAACACCACAGTAATGTGGTACATAAACAAACAGGGAGGAACACATTCATACCCTGTGCAGGCTGGCCATGTCACTTTGGAACAGGGCTCTGGAATGGCAAATCGAGCTTCAAGCACAGTACGTGCCAGGTATGGAAAACACGCTGGCAGACAATCTAAGCAGAAATATGACAGACCCTCATGAATGGAAGTTGCATCCTCAAGTGTTTACAAAGATAATCCAAGCCTGGGGAAGGCCAGACATAGATCTCTTTGCCTCCCACAAAAATCACCAATTGACAAAGTTCTGCTCAAGGACATTTCATCCAAAGGCCTGGAGAGTGGACACCCTTTCTTTCAGTTGGGCAGCAAGGACAGTTTACGCCTTTCCACCTCTTCCTCTACTGACCAAGGTGCTTTTGAAAACAAGAGCAGACAGACCAAAGATGATACTGATTGCTCCATACTGGCCAAGACAACACTGGTATCCACTCCTGAGGAGCCTAACACATTCTCCTCCCTGGACCCTACCTCTAATGCCTCTCCTTCTGACTCAGCACAGCTACAAAACTCTTCACAGTCAGCTGAAAACACTCAATCTGGCTGCATGGAAAATTCCTTAACACCACAACAGACCCTTCTCTCCAAGGAGGTACAGGATGTCATTTTGGAAGCCAGAAGGCCATCTACTAGAAAAGCTTACTCCGCAAAATGGAACGGTTTTGCGCTTGGAATGAGAAAAAGGATCAGGATCCTAGAAAACTGAATTTGCCTCAGATATTACAGTACCTAACTGAACTGCTGAACAGTGGACTGTCATTCTCCTCCATTAAAATCCATGCCTCAGCCATTTCTGCAGAATACAACACTGATCCACCTTTATTCTCTCACCCACTCTTAAGGCAGTTCCTCAGAGGGACTAAGAATATAAGACCTCCAAGGAAACAATCAATCCCAGCCTGGGATCTTAATTACATACTGGAAAAATTAACATTGCCTCCCTTTGAACCAGCTGCCTCAACAGATTTGCAATATTTGTCCTGGAAAACAGCTTTCCTTCTGGCTATTACCTCAGGTCGTAGGGTCTCGGAATTACAAGCCCTCATGGCTGTGCAGCTCTTTCTCATCTTCCATCAGGACAGGGTTTCCCTACGAACCAACCCGTCATTTATGCCTAAGGTAGTATCCAGGGTAGCTTTAAATCAGGCCATACACTTACCTACCTTTTACCCCAATCCTCAAAACAAAGGGGAAAGGCTGCTTCATTCCTTAGACATCCATAGACAGCTGTGTTACTGTTTGGACAGAACAAAGCCGTTCAGGAAATCAGAACAACTCTTTGTGTCCTATGCTGTAGGAGCTCAAGGGAAGCCAATTTCCAAACAGACAATTTCAAAATGGATAGGCCACTGCATACGTTTTTGTTACTCCTTTCATGGTAAATCTGTGCCTACAGGCATCCGATTCCACTCCACAAGGGCCACAGCTACCTCTACAGCCTTCCTCAGAGGAGTTCCTACCAAAGATATTTTGGAGGCAGCCACTTGGAGTTCGGTGCATACCTTCACTAAACACTACCACCTACCTTTATACTCCAAAATAAGAGCAGGCTTTGCCACTGCTGTGTTGCAGGGCATTCTGGCTCCTCATAATTCCACCTAGTGCCTACCACCCTGTGTGTAGCTTTGGGATTCTACCCATCTGTAATGACTGCAGCTGTATGCACGATGAACATAGTACAGTTTTGTACCTACCATAAATGTAGATGTTCGAGTGCTAATACAGCTGCAGTCCAGGTTTCCCTCCCTCCTTCCCCTCTTGGTACAGGCCTAGTGGCTAATTCCTCCACAAACAACCTGTTTGGGTTATCCTTCTATGGTGTATTTGCTTGCAACTACTGAATTTTGATTACATTGCATTGCATGACTATACATAGATATATAAATTATGTATTGCCTTCCTTCTGGGGGCACCTGACATCTGGGGCAAGAAAGACTGAAGAAAATGGCGTCGGCCATGTCTTATATACCCCTGTCGCTCTGACGTCAGGGAAGTAGGCGACAACAACCGACGCCGGACCAAGACTTTGGAATTCGGCCGACCGAGGACCTGCCTGACGGCAGGAGAACCCATCTGTAATGACTGCAGCTGTATTAGCACTCGAACATCTACATTTATGGTAGGTACAAAACTGTACTTTTTTCTGCCTTGCTGGCCAAATGGTTCTTCATCTTCTGCTTCTTCATTTTTCTCCATCTGGATACACATGTTCTCCTTGTCCCTCATGGGCATTGTGTTCCTCCTGGGGCTTTTTCAGTTCTTAGTGTGTGCGTCCATACGTCACCTTTAAGTCCTATGTCATGAGTGGAGAGTATATGCGTGATGTATAATGCTTGTTAGTACTTAAAGTTTTTGTATACTGGCCAGACTTTGGGCTATCCTTTGCAGGAGATCCCTTACATAAGGAATACTGCAGCAGTGAAGAGAAGGACATCAACTGTTATGGTAAGATTTTACACACTGTACTTTTTGTTGGATGTGACAGGCGCCAGAAAATATGGATTGCTGTATAGTTTGGTAGCATCAGTTAAACTAGTGGACAAATCAAATATCTTGTGGAAACCCTTCAAAACCATTTCAGTTCAAAGTCATTAGTGTTTGCAGTGCCTTCCAGGTTCCACTCAAACATCACATGCGAAATAATAATATGGTGAGATATGTGGTACAGCTTATAGACTAGCCAGACACTGTCATATATGTACTCACAGATAGACTTGTGTAAAGCATGTTGTTTCAAACCATGCAGAAGAAGCTGTTTTCTAAGAAATATTTTACTTTAGGGCAAATAAATATAGTACTGACTATTAAAATATGTACCAGTGGGACTTCCATTTTGGGCAGCTATGGTGTAGAATGTCTTTCCAGGCTAGCTCACTCCAGCCACCATTCTAATTAAATTTTTCTATTAGGCTGCCTATATATATATATATATATATATATATATATATATATATATATATATATATATATATATATATATACCCACACACACAGACACACATAAATATATATGTGTGTGTGTGTGTGTGTGTGTGTGTGTGTGTGTGTGTGTGTGTATAATAAAAGCAAGCCTGTAATTAACTCATTGCCAAGCTGAAAAGTCAAATGACCCATAAATAACTGAGAAGGGCTCCTCACATAAGGTGTACACATGCTCCCTGGTGTTCTGGTACCACACTAATGAAAGAGACAGCACTTACCTGCTCAACAATGGACAGTCTGCACAAAAAAATAGATATGCTTATGCTGGAAACACAAAAAATGTCAGTAAATTTTTGGTGGAACATATTTTGTGCACCAAATCTAAGTTGAAAGATTTGAAGGGTACTCTTTCTGCTCACTCTCGAACATAGGCTGGAGTGTTCCAAAACAAAATTCATAGATCTGGAGGATCTTAGCAGGAGACAAAACTTACAGTTCACAGGATTTCAAGAATTAAGAAGCAGACTGCAAGGGCTTCGTGCAGAAGTTTCTGGTGGGCTGTACAAGTTTTTTTCCTTCCAAAATTCTTATTGAAAGGGCACATCATACAAAGCATCCTCTAGGATTAAAGAACACCAGGGGCAGACCCATTTTAGTATATTTTGCAGCATTTGCTTTGAAGTAAAATATTTTCTCTCTCTTTTGGACTTGGGAAAAGTTGTCATACATCAGAATTAGCATATTCTTGTGGATAATGACTATACTCCAGAAACTAGAGTTAGCTGGACAGCTTTTCAACCTGCTGCCTCAATAAATGAAGGTTTTAAAATAAATAAATAAACGAATGAATGAATAAATAAATAAATGGTGGTTTTGTCTACTGTATCCCACTGATCTGAAACATTAGCATCTAGGTGGCCCCCATACATTTATTTTACCTACTGAGGCAAGTGACAAGCTCCCTCTAGCCTTCACAGTACCACTGGAACACCACTTCAGCGAGTATAGATACCTCCAGCCTCCTGCATCTTTACAATCAAACTTATTGAAGGAACATACATCTGAAGCACTGGAGTCATTCCTGTTATTTAGAAATTGAATGGACAGAAGGCAAAAAGCAGCATTTGCCTTCTGACCCTGTTCGATTAATCTGCAAGGGTGTTAACTACTGCATTTGGAGGGTGATACAAAAACTGATAGGTAACTTGTTTCAGTCAAAAGTTTCTGCTTTTTCTTAATCTCATGCTCAATATGGCAAATTGCTGTTGCTTCATTCTACCTATCAGTCACAATATTTTTTTCTTTCTAACCTGTCCTTGAATGATGGAATGGAAAATGGTCTTCCAGACATGTTTGTTGTAACAGTTCATGCAAAACTTTTGACATTACGTTAGTAACTCAGTCCAGGTTCTGTTTGCAGTTACATGACGGGTTGGTTCTTACCACTTCAGCTTGTATAATATATTGGAGGTTGAGTGTGCCTTCCCCAAGGGTTCCTCAGGCCTTCTCAGGAAACTTCTCCTTCAAGTTGAAGTGATCACTATGTTTTTGTATGTACACCACAGGCATTACCATAAAGACTCAAACCATATGACTTTTTGTCTTTCTCTAATTGAACATAGGGTTGGGTGACTGTATAACTGTATTTCATTTCATTTTAAGAGCATGAGATGGAATTAATACATTTTTAAGAAATTAAACAATGTTTGCATTACATGGGTAGCCCTCAGTGTAGTGGAAGACTTTTCCATGTGGTTGGAGGTGGTGCCAACAAAAGCTGTTGAGGGCTGAAAACTCATCTTATTATCAATTTTCCTGGGGAAATACAAAGGGTTCAGTACTTAGTCAATGCTTCATTAAGGGCTTTTGAACCTCACCTTGAAAGCTGTTTAATTATGTGTGTATGTAGTTTCTTAAGTGGTTCTATTTTTTGATTTATAAGTAGAAAAGAAGCTTGGGATTTGAAGGCCCTTTTTACTTTTTATTTTGGATTGGATGACATTACACTCAATTTTATTGTTCCAATACATCAGTTTAGTGAAAAGGGCTATTTTCTCAACATTTCAGTGGCTGGGGTCTCCCTTTCTCAAGGCTGATGTATAACAAGTTATAATTAACTTAGCTGGTATAATCACAAATTGTTATGGTTGTGATTAACATACTTTCCTGGAAAGAAAATGGGCTTACCGACCCAGTTAAACCAACCAGGACTTTACTGTGATTGGAAAATTTCAAGCTTATGTTATACTTTTGCAAGAAACCCATTTAACCTCTTCAGAGCATTTGAAGATATTGGATAGGTATTCAACAGGGGTTTTCATCACATGCTGTAATGACAGAAGAATGGATACCTTGATTTTATTTACTAAATGGATGCCCTTTGAACCTCTAACTCATTTGAGAGATACTGAAGGAAGATTTTCCACAATAAAAGGGATACAGCCTGATGACTTTTCTTTCAGTCTGTTTGCCTCCAGGTATGTCCTTCCTTAAAGTGGCAAGCCTTATAAAGGAATGAATCAAGAGGGCATAGTTTTATGGGGAGGGGACTGGAATACTGTTTGTGCTGTTAAGGAAGTGCACTCTGGACCCATTTTCTTCAGCCCCCCCCCCCATTAGGACCTTAAATAGATAATTGAAAATGCTGAAGATGGAAGACATTCATAAAGTATTGAAGCTCCATAACAGTTTATACACCTGCTTATCACCTATGTTTGTTTTTTTTTCTACGATAGACAAGATTTTGGTTTCAAAAGAACACTGGCACACAGTTACCTCTCTCCAGTATGGCCCTCTGGGATTATCAGATCATACCCTTTTATCAACAGCATTGCAACCTAGCACAAATTACTTCCAGAGACATTGGAAGCTAGATGTTTACCTTTGTCAAGGCCCCCAATGTAGCCAAATTATGAAGGTCCTGTATTCAGCGTGCAGGATTTCAAGCTCCACATTCTAAGATAGGCTTAATACCACACAGGATACCTGTAAGATGGCATTAGCTCTTGACCTTATGCCTTTCTATGTGACCAGGCTAGCAACTCAATGAAAAAATCTGAAACAAATTCAGAAGGATTTACTGGATGCACAACAAAGATATATGTCGGAAGTTGAACAAACAGATGGCAATCTCTTGATCAGCCTACAAGAAAACTTAATAAAGGAACTTGACTGAAACTGAACAAGGGAAGCATATCCTAGGATTGAAAGTTGGGTACCTAACCCTTCGCTTGTAGAACCTTAAGATTTCCAGAGAAATTCCAAAGCTCATAGACTATTCTTCAGGTAAAATAGTTAACTCAATATCAGGGATATGGGAAGTCTTTGTCACATATTTTCAAAGGCTTTATGAGGTCAAGGAGGATTTTCTCTTCTGTCTTGAGGGGAATTATCAATATTTTAGCAGACCTCAACCTACCAAGGTTAAGCCCCGAACAGGATTAGGAACTCTGGAAATGGGAAACCCAGCAGGAGGTAGAGTTTATGTATAAACAGCTAGAGAAGGGGAAAAACAGACTCAGACAGGCTACCACTGGAAATATATGAGAAAAGTACTGATGACTTCTTTGTTAAATTTGCAAATCTTGACAGCCCATCGTAAACATGATGTGGTCGCCAATACTGTTAATTACTGCACTGTTAACTACTACAGTTCATGGTAATTAATGAGATTCAGAGACATGCAAATTAGCCCATAATGACATATTTCCTTATTTTGGCTAGTGTCTTTGCATTGCAAAATACCATATCGTGGAAACAGGGCATTTTTACTACAGACCATACGACTGGCACTGGTGATCTTAATAAATTCCCAGGTGTGTCTTACTTCATAAGGATTTCTCATCAAAATGTGCTTGAGTCTAGAAATGGGGGGTGATGTGCGAGAAGAACTGAAATAATCATGGACATTTTTATTGTTTTTTCAAAAAAACATTCCTGAAAGAATGAACTACCTCTATTAGAGCTGTATAAAGTTAAAAAAATGGGTTACATACATAATCAAAAGATAAAAGTGAAAAAAAAAACTTCAATTGCACTTACCTTTAGAAAAATGTAATCTGTAAAATAAAATGTGCAAAATGTTATATAACTAAGCATTTGCCAAATGTAATGTGTGCAATTTAAAATATGTAAAATGTTATAAAACTGGGTATTTGCCATTCTGAACATGTATTAACTAAGCCTGACTTCTAGACTGTTGGCACTGTTACAGAATCGACTGCTAGGATACATGATGATGCCTTACTTGGCAGTAGGTTATTGAAATTGTCTCCCCACCTCAGAAATATGTAACTACAGAAAGAGGAAAGGCATCTTCTAAAACTGAAAAGTGACAGGAAATCCTGCATGAAGATAAAATAAACTGAAAAACTGACTGTTGATTAAAAACATAACAGAAGTACAGAAGCTATATACCACATACTAAAACCATATTGTGTGAGTGGGTGTGCTTGCAAAATCATTCTGGTCAAACTTTAGCTACTGTTGTTAAGATTACACTAAATGGCACTGGGCTCTGTCTGAGGTGGAAGAAATCCTGAAGAATCAGTGAATGTCTGTCTTTAGAGTACTGTTGCAGTATACCAAACTGAAGGGTTATCTCACCAAATGTCCTGAACATCCAGCCAAGGTACCAAAGACAAAACCTTCCACAGACACATACGTGTGACATATGATCTAAGCCCAAGGGTGTAACGGTACACAAGTGGACATATGAGTGCCACCAGTCTAAACACAGGTCTCACACCCATCGGTCTGTTCTAAGCATGGTCATGGGTACCGTTGGCCTTCACTGGCTCAGATAAGTGTCCTGTTGGGGAACCGTACTTGTATTTTCTCAGCTGCATAGCTGTTTGTTGTTCTATTAGATGTCATTAGGCGGGGAAAGTACAATTGAGGTAGGCAGATTGCCTAAAACAATCTCCAGCCCCACTGCCTTTTCTGTTTATGTGCACAAAGACGTTACAAACACAATTTTCATCTCTCTGATCCTACTTGGAAACCCAGTACCTTAAGCACCTTGTCCAAGGAAAGATGATGGACCCTTCCACCCTTGACGGACGGCCCATTCAAAAGAAAATGTTTAAAAGGCCTAGGCCTGATATCATGATTGCCCAGTTTAACACAGATGCAATTGCAGAGGTTTCAGAACCTGTGGTATGTCCGATGCCTTCTCAAATGCTGTCTACCTCGACCCCGCCAGGGGCTGGTATAGCATTTGAGGTTTGCACATCCAAAATGACTGAACATCTTTATGGTGGTGAGAATGGTGAACCATGATTAATAATTTCCCAAGGACCCAAAGACATACCATAGTGAAGGTACATCAGGGATCAGACATTGCACCTAGGAAAAAGAAACACAAAAACAAAAATGTTTCCTCTCCTCAGACATCCAGGGAAAAATTAGTGGATGGATTTTTCATAGGGTCTGTTTAAGGACATAATGGTAAACAGGCCACCATCCTTTGCAGGACCTACTCCTACTTCTATTAGATTGCTCTTCTAAGGATGAAAAGGATGAATCAGACTCTGATGGGCACTCCTTGGCCCACTGTTCCCAGATCCACTGACCAGGTCAAGCGACTTCCAAGGTAACCATTTGAAAGGTCAGGACCCACTAAAGTGAGTCCCAAAACATAAAAAACTGAATGGCTGAAAAAATGGACTTACATATGCTAAGTCCGAAATGGACATTTCCTGAAATATTCCCTTTTTTCTGAGGTATGGCAATCTCAGAGTTAGTATATGTAACTTCAGGTGTGTGTGGGGCTTGCCCCTACATTGAGGGGTGCAAGGAAGCTTGCCCCTCTGCAAAAAGAAGTTTAAAGGAGAAGAACAATGTTCAAGATTCGCTCTGCAGTTTCTGTCTTTTTTTCTATGTCTGCACTCTGTATTTTGAGTGCCAACATTTCAGTAGGGAGCCGGCTTCTGATGATGAAGGTTCCCTTTCACTGGATTCCCCTGTCGAAGAATCTCCATTTGGGGAAACTGTTGTTAATATGTTGAAACATTTTGAATGGAAATCAAAGCAGATGTCTGAGGTACAAAAAGTACTATAATCTCTTGAAAGTAGGTATCCCTGCTCCTGCACTTGTACCTCCTGTTTTAGAGGTTTTCCTTGATGCCTTTGCATCCACTTCCATTGCACCTGACTCACAGCCACCAGCCCCTAAAAGGCTTAATAGATTTTACAAAGTACCTGAAATTTTTAAATTTCTGTACAGAAACCCTGTATTTTTCATATCAACTGACTAACCCTATAAGTTACTTCCTGCTGCAAATGCTTTTCCCTCAGATAACTCCAGCAGAGCAATGGACAGATTTGGAAAAAAAGGATTACACATCCTTTACTCTTGTCTTTAGAGCTCTGAATTATCACCTCCAAATGAACAAATACTGTCTATTCGGGGAATTTAAATAAAGCATTGTCTTCCCAGGGCAACCAGGCAGTAAACAGGACATATATATGGTGGTTCAAGCCTCCCATGTGGCTAGACACAACAACAAATGCAGCTGTGATGCAGTAGAAGCTTTCTCCAGTACAGCAGCTTCAGGTTCTGTTATCAGAAGGTATGGATGGTTACTGTCTCAACCCCTTCCAGAGGATATTAAGGCCAAACTTTTAGAGTCTCCTTTAAACAAAGACTTTTTATTTGGTTTGGATGCTGCTAATCTGTTCAAACATTTACAAGAGCAAGGTTAAATTCTGTAGCACTGCAGACAGATCTTTATCACTTCAGTGCCTGCATACCAGAGTAGCTACCCTGCAAAGCACACTTCCTTTGCTATCATGGCATCTAGACCTGCTTATAAGGCCGAGAAAATGCCAAGGAAAAGACTTCAAGATAAAACAGACAGGGACTGTAGATCTGGGAGGCCTCCCTACACAGACATGTCTACCTGACTACATTCTATCTACTTCCTCTCTTGGTTCATCCCTACCCCTAACCAAAAGGCTCACCTCCTCCCAAAAAAAAACCTGGCTCTTCATCACTGCAGACAAATAGGTTTTCTCCATTATTCAGAACAAGTGTAGCATGACCTGGAAATAAGTTCTCCATTCAGTGGTATCCTGCCTCCTCCTCACAATCAGATACAGCTGCTCAGTCCCATCATTCAAGCCTTATTTGGCCAAGGCACAGTATGTGGGAAAAGGGTTCTATTCCAGACTATTCCTTGTTCCATGTGAAAACAAGGAGACTGGGGACCTGTACCTGATATCTCCACCCTGAACACTTTTCTCTGTGTTCCTTCTGTGAAGGCTGGCAGCCTAGCCAGATAGAATTGTATACATAATTCTGTCATTTGTAAATATGAATGTAAACTGCAGGCTTGTTGTCTTAAATCTAAAGAAATACTGTTACATGTGGAACTGGAAATAAATGTGACAACAGTGCACTCTACTGACCAAAGTAAAGCATGTGGTGACCCTTTGATATAGACAGTGGTGCAGAGGGGTTTAGATTAAGAAATTCTGTCTGTTGTTTTAACCAAGAGTTAAATTGCTAGATTTAAACATGCAAATGTATTTTTATTACTGTGCTCCCGACCAGCTGCAAGATAACAAAAGGGAGATGTTAAAAATGTAAATGTAGTTAATGTGTAGCCTGGGAACTCCAGGAAGGGTGAAGAATGATGTAATGTTTAGCAGAACTGCAGTTTCAATGTAAACAGTGAGAACCAGAGATTATTAAGCATTTTTATCTTGATCATCCAACTCACAGCACTCTGCCTGTTTTAAGTTATCTTAGACTTGTGTTTTCTTTTAGATATATAGAAACTAGAAAGATTAGACTAAATGTTTTTCTGTGATGTCAGAACTGTACTACTGAATTATTTTAAGTATTTCTGTGTGATCTCTGAACTCTTTTAACTAGCACTGACTGTGTAGTAGAAAGTATTGTCTTGTGGTTTTAATTATTATTAAATGTTTTAAAACCTTTTAACTGTGGCTGGTTTTGTGTATAGATAATTTAAGCTCTAGAGTACATTGCATATTTATAGTGATTATTGTACCAAATCAGTCTAATAAGCCTTGACTGTTTAGTCACATTTACCAATTGGATAATAATGTTGCACAGTAATAACTGGGCACCCTTTTAAGGGCCATTGAGTAGCTGATAATTATTAGCTGGGTGGTGGCAGGGTACCACCGTATAGTCTGGGTAAATGGGGCACAGATGGAGAACTTGTGCCAACCTTCGCCAGAAGTGTCTGTGTGGTTGTATAAACTCTTATCTCAAAGAGTGTGTGTGTGTGTGTGTGTGTGTGTGTCAGCTACTTGGGCAAAGACACAAAGCACTGGTTGGACAGAGAGGGTGCTGGATATTTTAGCTTGCCCAGCTAGGCTGAGATCTGGACCCTATAGCTGTGCCAGTGGGGAGTCTTATTGGGGACCTGGAGAGCAAGGGAGTGACCAGCCCCTGACCGACTGTGATCTCTGTGTGCTCTTAAGGGAAATTGTACTTTACTGTGTGTATTTGTTATCCTTTCCTCATATATGAGATGCCCTCTCTGGTGTTAGTGGTGAGGATTGAGGCTCCTTGATTGCTGGGCCAGGGCATGGGCGTCACACCTTCTTTCAAGATGTTGTACCCACAAACTCTTCTACCATTTATTCTTCCACAGGTTTTCCTAGTGTCTGTGGGTCTAAAGGATGCCTATTTCCACATTGTGATTCACCCTTTATACAGGAAATCTGTTAGGTTTTTAACTTGCTGATCACACTTTCAGTTCTCTGTTTGTCTTTTAGACTTTCTACAGTCCCCAGAGTTTTCACAAAGTGTCTCACTCCAGTCATAGCTTACCCCAGGACTCAGGGAATCCAGATATTCCCTTATTTGGATTATCTGCTCATAAGGCATCTTCCCAGCAGAATCTCTTGACTCATCTCAACTTCACCTTGTCCCTGCTTCAGGGTTTGTGGTTCACAATGAAACCAACCCAACACCTAGTTTTCTTCGGTTGCAGACTAGACACCAAACTCTTGCATGCTTTTCTTTCACCAGACAAAGTACAGAACCTCACAAGATAGCATCCTTTTCTTCATTTTCAGAGTTGTATTGCAAGAAAGATTCTCAGAGCAAAGTAGGGTTCATAGCAGCAACCACTCCCATGGTTCCCTTGGCTAGACTGCATATGAGGAAGCTCCAGTGGTATCTGAATTCTACCTGGACCCTATATTCCTATCTCTGAACACCCACATTCCTCTGCTGTCTTGTCTAAAGAAGGAAATCCTTTGCTGGATATCATAGATAAATCTCAGTCCAGATTTACCTTTCAGAATGCAGACACCACCACAACAGGAGCTGCATGCATCAGATGATGCATGGGGAGCATGGTTGTGTGACCTGAGAGTTCAGGGACATTGGCTAGCAACTTTAATCATGATCAAGGCACATCAATCTGAAAGAGTTGCAGACATTAATTCAGGCCCTGCAGATCTTCTCCCATTCTCAGAACCCAGGTCCCTTAAGAGAGTTCACAAACAATACAACAGTTATGTGGTGCCTAAACAAGCATGCATGCACCAAATCCTATCAACTGTCCATACTGGCTCTTTTGGCATGGGAGCAGGCCTCAAAAGCAAACCTGATTCTCCAAGTGATTTATATTCCCTCAAAGGACATTGCTCTGGCAGCCTTTATAAGCAGATTTTTATTATTTATTTATTTCTCTTTGTTTACAGGGAAGTTCTGACTGGGGTTTATCTCATTTTCAGTGGAGGTCTTGGGAAAAAAACTCCACATATTAAGCAAGTACATTTAAGGACAAAAAAAATTACATTTTGTGAAATATATTTAGTTTACATAAAAACAATTACAGAACATACAGTAGTCTATGAATTTAAGGAAATACTTTTGTTTCTTGAGCTAGTTGGTTGCAGAGAAATTACACAGATAGACAGTGGAAGTTTTATGTAATGTGCTTATCAGATGGAGGTACAGAGGAAGATCCCCACAAATGGATGCTAAACAGGGAGATCTGCTTAGGCATAGTCCACCATTGAGGGGTCCCACAGATATAGCTGTTTGCCTCCATCAATAATAAACAACTTCCTCTCTTTTACACCAGGATGTACTGTCCTCAAGCTTGGAACATTGATGCAATTTTCTTTCCTTGGAAAGGCAGGTTTTTATATGCCTTCCCTCTACTTCTTCTTCTTTTCAAGGTCCTAATCAAAATCCAAAGAGATAACCCAGATATCTTACCAGTGACTTCCTTTTGGTCAAGGCAGTATTGGTCTCCCTTCCCTTCCACCAAAAATGAGCTCTTGATACACAGGAAAGAAATGATAATAAAACGTGAAACTACCACTTAAAATCCAACAGGACCCAGTCAGTAAATGGTAGAAACTTTAATTCAAATGAACGTGGAGACTTGTAACAAGTTAAGCACAAGAGTTTTGTTCTGTACTTTCATCCAAAAAGAAACCAAACTTCTTCAGAACTGTTGACAGAAGGTAGAGGCTTCACATTATATAATACAAATATAAATCACATGGTCTAAGAGAAACCAATGAATTAATCATATAATTAACATCAATAAAACAACTTGTTAAAAATGTACTTGATACAAATTACTTGATAAAAATTAATCTAATTTAATACATCAATAATTAAATGCAACATACTAAAAATACACATACTGTACTGCATGCTGATTGTGGGAAATGCTTAAATGGTTCTGTACCTTTAAGACCTGTGTTGAGATCTAGAGCTTTACCCCACTCAGATTTAAAAGTGAGTATTTAAGGAATATTAATTAGTGTATTAGATCTGAGGAAGCGCCTGTGATAGGTATCAAAGCGCTCATCTTTCCAGGTATGTTCTGTCATTTTTATCATTTCAACAGTTGTTTTAATCAACGGAGGTTTTAGTGGCAATCTTTGCTGTGTCAGCTGGATATACTTGTTTTGTGCAATTTGAATCTGTGGTTCATCCAGCCTTATCCACTTGTCCTGTTCTGTTTTTACTTACACTTGGAATAAACCCCATGTCACCTGCTAGACTGCAAACTGGCTAGGGGAAGTTACCTCCACAAAGAGACCAGTCACCAGTGGAGTCCCCCAGGTTCTGCTGGGACCTCTCATGTTTGGCATTTCTGAAGTCGAAGCCAACACCAAATACTGTGGTTAAGTTTGCAGATGACTTCAGTCTCGGAGCAATCATTGAATTCCCATATGGCTAGTGCCAAAAATCTTGCACTGAAACTAAATGCCAAAAAATGTATTATTGTATCCTTTAGAAAGTCTTCTACCCCAGGGAACTACCACATTGACAATAAACCCCTAAGAGTTGACCCAGTTTTTTGGGATTTGGGAATTTATGTGGTCAGTGACCTAACTTTTGATCACTGTGTGTCTGTTGTTGTAAGACACAGCTTATAAACAAAGTGATAATGTCAGATCTAGGGATGTCATTGTCCATCCTTTACTCAGCCCTCATTAGGCCAGTCATTGAATGTAATGCCCCATTTAGCGTGTATCTGTTCAAACACATGCAACAACTGAAATGCCCACAGAGATACCTTACTGGGAGGATACAAGGCATAAAGAACATGTTCTACATAGACTGACTCAGAACCTATCACTGTACTCGATATCCTACAGACTGCTAAGAGGTGACCAGTGACTGCCATACAAGGTCTCCTCCAACCCATTACTGATGGATTTACTGCACTTCAGAAATACTTAGTCTAGAGATCTATACCTCTGCTGCAACATCAACAGAATGGTTTGGAGGGACAGGTATATCTCACAGAAGATACCACTGCTGTGGAAAAGACTCACCATCCACATAAAACAAAGTTTATCCATGTCCATTTTGAAGTGCAACTTAGATCTATAGATGGGAAACAGAAAATATACCCCAGGACTACCCTGTGTACTACTAATGTACAGAGGCAACTCCTAAATGCTTTATCCCATGCGTGGGTCCCCTCAAATTACCTATAGTATGATCATAGTTATTCTCATTGGGGTAATATATAGTTTTCAACCTTGGTAGGGGTAAGGCCAATCTATAACCAAATAGGCTAAGTTACTTAGAGCATAAAAAGGGAACTTGACTAAGCTTAACATGGCCTGCGGGGGCAGCTAGCCTAGTATTTACATATGAACCTGTAGGTTTTTATCCAATTGCCCTTCTCTTGCCTGCTGTAAAAAAAGTTTATTTTTAAAAGCAACCCCTGTACCTCTCACATCCAGCCCACCTTCCAACATACAGCATGGTTTTGACCTGGACATGGGACAGAAAGAGCACCGCTTGAGTTCACAGAATATCTCGGAGTGAAGTTTAACACAAGTGGAATGATTGCATCATTCTTGTTAGATCTGTTCAAGGTATTTAATACTGTGAAATTTAAGATACGTTTGGCATAATTTGTCGAATGTTGTCATTCAGCAAACTTACCAACTAACTTAGACACAAAACCCAAGTAGCAGGATGGAATGAAGGTAGTCCCCAGTGCAGTTCATCTAAAGGGACAGTTACTGGTCCTGTCTTATTCACAGTTTTTGTAAATAATTTGTCTTCCTGCTTCTCCTCAGATAAGAGCATATTGTAAATGAATAACTCCAGAATATTTTCCTTGCAAACTTACTCTTCTGTCTTATTAAGCAACTTGCACACAATTTTCATTTATGATACAGGACTGGATCAAACAGTCTTGGTCTTGTCCTTAGTGTTTCCAGTATAAAGGCTATGTAGTTCATGTTTGGAGTAATCAGTACAGTAAAACTTCTAGGGTCACAATATATTTTGAGCATAACATTTGATCAGCACTGTTTCTCTCAAGTGTACCTCATTATGAGGAACATTCCTCAGTCTGAGTCTTAAAAATTCCAAGTTCCTCACTATTACACATTGAGAGGGTCTGCTACACATTCATTAAGACATTTTAGAACTTATATCCATAGTAAATAATACTAAAATCACATTAATTAATCAAATTAACTTTTTTATAAGTATGGGGTAACATATTTAACCATGTTGAAAGTTTCCTAGATGAAGTTGTTACTAAGTCTTCCACGTTTTGGTCACTTGTTCCACATTATGAGAGGATGCGCTCCACATGTTGGAGATGGAAGGTTTAGCTCTATGATCAGCACTTCTTATATAAACAAGTAAGATATTGTGTCTACCTTAACAAATGAAACATTTCTTGAATGGCAAGACATATTCCTACTATTTACTTCTATCTGCTGCACACCTTATTGCAAACCACCACTATCTTTCAGTATCTTTTGTCAGCAGTTAGCAAATCTGCACATAACAAGAAAGCTGAGTTTACATCCAGGCATTTGACTAAAACCAGTTACTATGTTTTCTTACAAGAAATTCTGTTGGTAGAATTTATCTACAAGTGACCATGAAATCACTCAAGGATTACATAATACCATTATGCATTCTTCTATAAAGTTGATTAATCATTGAATCACTGAGAAAGGTGGGGAAAAAAGGTATATACCTCGGCCACCCTAGCCATGAGGGCCTTAAATTGTCAGTTCCATATGCTTAAATATCATCAGTTTCTGTTATCACAATTAAGGAATAAAATGTCACAACCTGAACAACCAGATTTGAAGGAGTTGCAGGATATGATGCATAGTGCAGAACAAGTGGGTAAACACACCTTACAATGTGGCTATGATGCTCTAGAGGCCTGAAGTAGAGCTGCTGTTACAGGATCTGTCATTGGTAGCATGCCTGGCTTAGGGAACAAACCTTGCCTGATCATGTTAAAGCTAAACTACTAGATGCTCCTTTACCAAAGGATGTATTATTTGATACTAATGCTGAGGAGATACTACGGAAAATGGAAGAAAAAGCTAAATCTATGCAAACTGTCAAAGCTTTTCCACAGGTTCAACCACCACGTTTTAGCAGAAATTGGCCTTCAAAAAACTGGTCCTTTCCAGCCACGGACAAGCCCCAAAGAGGTAGATACAGGCGCACAAGGGGCAGAGGACAATCTCAGGATCATATAGAGGCAGACAATGGCAAACTCCAGCACCAAGAGGTGAGACAGTACACAACAATACAGGAAACAAACCCAATGACTTCCCCTTTTCATGCCAAGCAAGTCTCAACTGGCAGCACCCTTGGGAGGAAAGCTGGCATTATTTACAAAAAATTGGCATATTATCACAACAGACAAATGGATCCTGGACATTATAAACAGAGGCTATAGATTTCATTTTCACACTCTTCCAAAAATGAGAGGCATGCCAAACCTGCCACACAATCAAAGGGCAGAGGCGCAAATACAAATTTCAGCTCATGGACATGAAAGCTATTCAAGAGGTACCTATTAACGAACAAGATGGTTTTTATTCCAGACTATTCCTGGTACCAAGGAAAGGAACCAACTGGAGACCCATTTTGGACTTATCCATCCTAAACACATTTCTACTGTGCAAAATTCAAGATGCTCACCTTACAGCAGCTTCTTCCATGCTGGGCAAGGAGTCTTGGCTGGTAACATTGGACCTCAAGGAGGCATACCTGCATGTCCCAATCAGACAAAGCTGCAGAAGATACCTCAGATTTCTTGCAGGTTCAATCCACTATCAATTCTCTGCATTGCCCTTTGGCTTATCTACTGCGCCCAGAGTATTCACAAAATGCCTGGCATCAGTAATTGCCTACTGCAGACTTCAAGGGATACAAATTTACCCTTACTTGGACGATTGTCTGATCCAAGCGGACAGCAAACACATACTTCTGGAACATCTGGCTTATGTAACACGGTTATTGAATTCTCTGGGATACACAGTCAACAAAGAGAAATCCAGGCTAACACCATCTCAGAAAATAACTTTCCTGGGTGCCAACTTGGACACAAACACCCAGATGGCCTATCTTATGCCAGAAAAACAGGGGCAATTAACTCAGTACTTCAAAATACTAGCAAATTGTACCAGGCTAACTGCAAGGAAAATCCTGCAGGCTCTGGGCTTCATGGCATCTTGCATTCTTCTAATCCCATGTGCAAAGTTGCATATGAGGAAACTTCAATGGTACCTAAAAAACCTTTGGTCTCAACACAGCCACAGTTTGGAAACAATAATACCAATAATTCCATGTTTGTAAAAGGAATTTCTATGGTGGGCCCAAGCATGCCAAACAAACACAGGTCTACCATTCTGCAAGCCTCAAGCAAATCAAGTCATCACAACAGACGCCTCAGACTATGCCTGGGGGGCACACATGACAGACAGGTGCATTCAGGGCAAATGGGTCCAAAAGGAAAAGCACCTTCACATCAATCAAAAGGAAATCCTAGCAGTGATAAATGCAATTACAGCTTTCAAGGACATCCTGCATCCAGGGCAATTATTGATAAGAACAGACAACACCACAGTAATGTGGTACATAAACAAACAAGGAGGAACACATTCATACTCCCCTGCAGGCTAGCCATGTCACTTTGGAACTTGGCTCTGGAATGGCAACACTCAAGCACAGTACCTGCCAGGATTGGAAAACACGCTGGCAGACAATCTAAGCAGAAATATGACAGACCCACACGAATGGAAGTTGCATCCTCAAGTCTTTACAAAGATAATCCAAGCCTGGGGAAGGCCAGACATAGATCTCTTTGCCACCCACAGGAATCATCAATTGACAAAGTTCTGCTCAAGGACCTTCCATCCAAAGGCCTGGAGAGTGGACGCCCTTTCTTTCAGTTGGGCAGCACGGACAGTTTACGCCTTCCCACCTTTGCCTCTTCTGCCCAAGGTGCTCTTGAAAGCAAGAGCAGACAGACCAAAGATGATACTGATTGCTCCAGACTGGCCAAGACAACACTGGTACCCACTCCTGAGGAGCCTGACACATACTCCTCCCTGGACCCTACCTCTAATGCCTCTTCTACTGACTCAGCACAGCTACAAAACTCTTCACAGTCAGCTGAAAACACTCAATCTGGCTGCATGGAAAATTCCTTAACACCACAACAGGCCCTACTCTCCAAAGAGGTGCAGGATGTCATTTTGGAGGCCAGAAGGCCATCTACTAGAAAGGCTTACTCCATAAAATGGAAACGGTTTTGCGCTTGGAATGAGAAAAATGTCCAGGATCCTAGAAAACTGAATTTGCCTCAAATATTACAGTATCTAGCTGAGCTGTTGAACAGTGGACTTTCATTTTCCTCCATCAAAATTCATGCCTCAGCCATTTCTGCAGAATACAACACTGATCCACCCTTATTCTCTCACCCACTCTTAAGACAGTTCCTCAGAGGGGCTAAGAATATAAGACCTCCAAGGAAACAACCAATACCAGCCTGGGATCTTAATTACATTCTAGAAAAATTAACATTGCCTCCCTTTGAACCAGCTGCCTCAACAGATTTGCAATATTTGTCCTGGAAAACAGCTTTCCTTCTGGCCATTACCTCAGCTCGTAGGGTTTCGGAACTACAAGCCCTCATGGCTGTGCAGCCCTTTCTCATCTTCCATCAGGACAGGGTTTCCCTACAAACCAACCCGTCATTTATGCTTAAGGTAGTATCCAGGGTAGCTTTAAATCAAGCCATACACTTACCTACCTTTTACCCCAATCCTCAAAACAAAGGGGAAAGGCTGCTACATTCCTTAGACATCCATAGACAGCTACGTTACTATTTGGACAGAACACATCCCTTCAGGAAATCAGAACAACTTTTTGTGTCCTATGCTGTAGGAGCTCAAGGGAAGCCAATTTCCAAACAGACAATTTCAAAATGGATAGGCCATTGCATACGGTTTTGTTACTCCTTTCATGGCAAACCTGTTCCTACAGGCATCAGATCCCACTCCACAAGGGTCACAGCTACCTCTACAGCCTTCCTCAGAGGAGTTCCTACCAAAGATATTTTGGAGGCAGCCACGTGGAGTTCTGTGCATACCTTCACAAAACACTACCACCTGCCTTTATATTCCAAGACTAGAGCAGGCTTTGCCACTGCTATGCTACAGGGCATTCTGGCTGCTCCCAGTTCCACCTAGTGCCTACCACCCTGTACGTAGCTTTGGGATTCTACCCATCTGTGATTACTGCAGCTGTATGCACGATGAACATAGTACAGTTTTGTACCTACCATAAATGTAGATGTTCGAGTGCTAATACAGCTGCAGTACAGGTTTCCCTCCCTCCTTCCCCTCTTGGTAAAGGACTAGTGGCTAACACCTCCTCATACAACCTAATTTGGGTTATCCTCCTATGGTGTATTTGCTTGCAACTACTGTTTTTTGATTACATTGCATTGCTTGAATATATTTATATATATAATTTATGTATTGCCTTCCTTCTGGGGGCACCTGACATCTGGGGCAAGAAAGACTGAAGAATATGGCGTCGGCTGTGTCTTATATACCCCTGTCGCACTGATGTCAGGAAAGAAAGCGACGACAACCGACGCCGGACCTAGACTTTGGAATTCGGCCGACCGAGGACCCGCCTGATGGCAGAGAACCCATCTGTGATTACTGCAGCTGTATTAGCACTCGAACATCTACATTTATGGTAGGTACAAACTGTACTGTACCTCCACAAAGAGACCAGTCACAAGTGGAGTCCACCAGGTTCTGCTTGGACCTGTTATGTCTGGCATTTCTGAAGTCAAAGCCAACACCAAATACTGTGGTTAAGTTTGCAGATGACTTCAGTCTTGGAGCAGTCATTGAATTCCCATATGACTAGTGCCAAAAATCTTGCACTGAAACTAAATGCCAAAAAATATATTATTGTATCCTTTAGAAAGTCTTCTACCCCAGGGAACTACCACATTGGCAATAACCCCCTAAGAGTTGACCCAGTTTTTTGGGATTTGGGAATTTATGTGGTCAGTGACCTAACTTCTGACCACTGTGTGTCTGTTGTTGTAAGACACAGCTTATAAACAAAGTGATAATGTTTAGATCTAGGGATGTCATTGTCCATCCTTTACTCAGCCCTCATTAGGCCAGTCATTGAATGTAATGCCCCATTTAGCGTGTATCTGTTCAAACACATGCAACAACTGAAATGCCCACAGAGATACCTTACTAGGAGGATACAAGGCATAAAGAACATGTTCTACATAGACTGACTCAAAACCTGTCACTGTACTCGATATCCTACAGACTGCTAAGAGGTGACCAGTGTCTGCCATACAAGGTCTCCTCCAACCCATTACTGATAGATTTACTGCACTTCAGAAATACTTAGTCTAGAGATCTATACCTCTGCTGCAACATCAACAGAATGGTTTGGAGGGACAAGTATATCTCACAGAGGATACCACTGGTGTGGAAAAGACTCACCATCCACATAAAACAAAGTTTATCCATGTCCATTTTGAAGTGCAACTTAGATCTATAGATGGGAAACAGAAAATATACCCCAGGACTGCCCTCTGTATTACTAATGTACAGAGGCAACTCATAAATGCTTTATCCCATGTGTGGGTCCCCTCAAATTATCTATATTGTGATCCTAGTTATTCTCATTGGGGTAATGTATAGTTTTCAACCATGGTAGGGGTAAGGCCAATCTATAACCAAATAGGCTAAGTTATTTAGAGCATAAAAAGGGAACTTGACTATGCTTAAAATGGCCTGCATGGGCAGCTAGCCTAGTATTTACATATGAACCTGTATGTTTTTATCCAATTGCCCTTCTCTTGCCTGCTGTAAAAAAAGTTTATTTTTAAAAGCAACCCCTGTACCTCTCACATCCAGCCCACCTTCCAACATACAGCATGGTTTTGACCTGGACATGGGACAGAAAGAGCACCGCTTGAGTTCACACAATATCTCGGAGTGAAGTTTAACACAAGTGGAATGATTGCATCATTCTTGTTAGATCTGTCCAAGGTATTTAATACTGTGAATTTTAAGATACTTTTGGCATAATTTGTTGAATGTTGTCATTCAGCACACTTACCAACTAACTTAGACACAAAACCCAAGTAGCAGGATGGAATGAAGGTAGTCCCCAGTGCAGTTCATCTAAAGGGACAGTTATTGGTCCTGTCTTATTCACAGTTTTTGTAAATAATTTGTCTTCCTGCTTCTCCTCAGATAAGAGCATATTGTAAATGAATAACTCCAGAATATTTTCCTTGCAAACTTACTCTTCTGTCTTATTAAGCAACTTGCACACAGTTTTCATTTATGATACAGGACTGGATCAAACAGTCTTGGTCTTGTCCTTAGTGTTTCCAGTACAAAGGCTATGTAGTTCATGTTTGGAGTAATCAGTACAGTAAAACTTCTAGGGTCACAATATATTTTGAGCATAACATTTGATCAGCACTGTTTCTCTCAAGTGTACCTCATTATGAGGAACATTCCTCAGTCTGAGTTTTAAAAATTCCAAGTTCCTCACTATTACACATTGAGAGGGTCTGCTACACATTCATTAAGACATTTTAGAACTTATATCCATAGTAAATAATACTAAAATCACATTAATTAATCAAATTAACTTTTTTATAAGTATGGGGTAACATGTTTAACCATGTTGAAAGTTTCCTAGATGAAGTTGTTACTAAGTCTTCCACGTTTTGGTCACTTGTTCCACATTATGAGAGGATGCGCTCCACATGTTGGAGATGGAAGGTTTAGCTCTATGATCAGCACTTCTTAACATATAAACAAGTAAGATATTGTGTCTACCTTAACAAATGAAACATTTCTTGAATGGCAAGACATATTCCTACTATTTACTTCTATCTGCTGCACACCTTATTGCAAACCACCACTATCTTTCAGTATCTTTTGTCAGCAGTTAGCAAATCTGCACATAACAAGAAAGCTGAGTTTACATCCAGGCATTTGACTAAAACCAGTTACTATGTTTTCTTACAAAAAATTCTGTTGGTACAATTTATCTACAAGTGACCATGAAATCACTCAAGGATTACATAATACCATTATGCATTCTTCTATAAAGTTGATTAATCATTGAATCACTGATTAAATGGTACCCTCTTTCCCATAGTCCCAGATCTGAATTGTTGCATTTCATGCAAAATTCAAGCCAGGAAACCATTTTTTTATTACTGTGCACTTAAGACCTTAGACTGGACTCACAACCTCTTAAGTCTAACCTTTTTCATAACGTGTTAAGCTCTTGATAATATAATTTAGCACTAATCCACAACTGTGTGTGGATATATCAGGATTTACCCACTGTTGGTGTGGTGTGATCATGAGGGTGAAGAATGAGTGACTAAACAAAGGCACCCGTGTGTAAATCCTGATACCTACACACAGAAGTGTATTATTGCTGTTATACAGTGACATTATTTACCTGTGTTAAATAATGTGACGTGTGACAGGACTGTAATCCTCTTCTGCCTTCCGTAGTCAAAACTGATGTACTATGCATGCGTATGGTACCGACATCAGCGCACTGGACAGTATATGAGTATCCTGCTGAAGCAGAAAAAAAGATGGTGTTTTTCTTTGCAGTTTGTCCCTTTGTCTCTATGTTTTTATGGAATCATGAAACTTTACTGTTCAGCATTATTAAGTGATAGAAATCCTGAGTGATATAAAAATTTTACGAGGCAGGACATGAGGAAAATGATGGACATTATGCAAATCTGTAGACAGTTGACAGGGATGATTATTATAATGACAGTAATCATACCTCTCAACTATGCAGAGTTTTGCAAAATGTCTCTTGATTTTTCTTGGATTTTTCTATGTCCCTCATAAAATATAGCAGGATGGATAAGTTAAGCAGCATAGCCAATAGAAAGTTCAAACTTTCGACAGTGTTTTTGCAGCTGGACTTTTTTCTATTGGTATGTGCTTGATTTATAACGGGCATACTGACTGAGCTATCTAATCAGTATGCATGGTTTTGAATACAAATAAGCATTTGCTGTGTAATTACTTATTGACAATTTTTGCCTCAAGTCATAAGTCGCCTTCTGTTATATATGTAAATTTAACTTCTTGTATTGCATCTGACTGAATTTATATCTTCTCTGTATCATATCTGTACATAAATATCGCATCTCAATAACTGCCTAACTGCTCTGTATATAGTTCATACGCATCTTGACAGTGAATGACTCTACAGTATTTATTTTACAGACTGTGTGTATAGAGCACATTTAAATGCCTACTACAGATATTTATTCAACTTTATTTGTTCACTGCTCATGTGTATTCAGTTTTATTCACTTTTTTTTCCATTTTACACTATTTTGCTGACTTTACATTGACTTTGTAGATTGCAGATTTTTTAAACTTGGATCTTTCTTTCTTGGATCTAGAAAATGAACAATGCACTGTCAACATTTCCTGGCAAAAACACCAAACAAGAAAACAAACAAATAAACACATGACACCTTGGTGAATAATGTAGGTCTGTCCATGATTGCTGTGCAGAGTATGCAGATGCAGTTACGTCTGCCCAGTGCAAGATTTAGTATCTGGGTCCTGTTGAGAGATAATGCCTTAGCAGTGGGCACACCCACGGTTGAGTGCAGATGAGTATGGTACTCTAAAATAACCTTCATAAATCCTACCACCCACCTGTGACTTGTAGGACCCTTATCTATAGTATATAGTGGGATGGTTTGTGATGGGGGAAGCATTTTGTGAGAGAGTTATTTTTGACTGTGTGATTCTGACAGCCATTTATTCTGCATTATGATATGTAGTGTGTTATACTGTTATAGATCAATACAACTCTAATTTTAAATGTCTTCTGTTGCATTGTTTGATTTAATTTTGCTGGAAAAGACTGATATTTGAGACTTTGTGAGCTCACCTTCTGTCACTGTTTCACCAACATATCTAATACTATATATTCTGTTGCTGACAGCATGAATAAAGAATAAGCCATTTCACAGCAAACTTTTGCATCATTGCCACTAACAGCACTTTTAAGGAAAAGCCAGGCCTACTGTGGCTAAGAACTCACAACCAGTACCCATGTATTATTGTTAGTAGTGATTTGTACTGGGTAAAGTTGGGACTCACACAATTTATGGCTACGTGCTTTTCTTCAGTGCGGCCAATAATGTTATATCACTTTTTACAGATATTCTTGAGGGTAAAACCAAGCAGTCTTTGCTATTTTCTAAAATGAGTTATATTAGGAGAGGCTTATGAATTTTAAATAAATTAAATGGAATGCAAATAAATGCACACAAACAATGACCCCTACCATGAATATGAGTGCAGACCCTTGAGCCACAGCAGCCCTGCGAGTCCCTTCCTTTGGTATTGTCACAGTAAGCACTTAAGAAAATAATATCTCAGGCCAAATTAGTGGTGTAGGGCAATGATGTTTGCCTGAGTTGCCAGCAGCAACTTGACTCTGGTTAGCATCCTCAATACCAAAGATATCCAAGTGTTGAGAGCTGTCATCTCTTGGGAGACTAGGAAGATGTTGATTACTATTTATTGTAATCATTATGTGGTAGTAATGGGGGGGGGGTAAGACAAATGAATGCATAAGCAGCGATGTGGATGTCTGAAGCTGCATTAAACTCTACGCACACAGCAGCATGGTGTAGGCTTGCTAAGTCGTATTGCACATTTGTGCTCATGTAGAAATATAGTGAGCAGCTCGCAGAAAAGTTTGTTTCTCATAGAAAGTGGGTACTCACCCAACAAGTGGTCATGCTAGGGTACTGATGCCAGGCAAGTAAAAAATAGGGACAATCTGGGTAGGAGGACGACTGATAAGGTTAAGAGAGACACGGGTGATCTGCAGAAAGAAACAGTGTAAAAGTGATTCTAGTGTAGGAAATTTAGGCATGCTAATTATGTCCACTGTCTGAGCACTCCATCATTTGTAGCTGTTCCAAGTTGTTTACGTACTTTATTTATTTATTTATTTGTTGATTAATTGATTGATTGATTGATTGACATTTGATTACTGGAAAAATCCAACTGGGTAGGAGCTCATTTTCAGCAGAGGCCTGGGGAGAAAAACTCCAAAGTATTACAAAACATTTTGCGAATAATAATTTTACAATCTTCAAAAATAATACAAAAACATCTACAGTTTATATAATTATACCAAATTAGACATAATATGATAATGTTAAGAATAGCTACAAGTTATATGATAATGATTTAATATGTAGTGTAATTTTAGCCAGTTGATAAAAAAATTAAGTTAGTATAACGCAAACAAAACTTACAATGTGAAGTGAGAGTAAAGCAGGTTTATGGTATATTTAGAGAGAATGCCAGGGAGAGAAATTGACAGAAGTCAGGAAGTGAGTGAAGAAGGAAGACTAAGGAGGTGTAAGGTATGAATAGGTTCTTGTTCACATTTAGGGATACAGTTTATCCTGATGTTGAGCAAGAACAAAGCCATATGGGAGGGAGGGTATTGACTTGATGGATACAAGTAAGGAGTTCCAGGCCTTAGCAACATGGTACGAGTATAGACAATGCCCAGAAGATTTGATGGGTTTGTGAATAGACAGGAGTTTTTGGTCATTGGATCATAATGATTAACTGGGGACATAGTTGTGTAGAATGTTATTTAGTATATTTTATATATCTCAAACCACCATATATGTCATTTCCCATACAGCTCAAGAAAAATATACATCACATTCTATATGCATCCAGTAATGCACCTTTAATTCGGCTATACTCTACCTGCTGGATTTATTATTGTTGTCTCTCCTGTTACAACCTATTACTACACATTTTGTATATATAGCTATGTACTTTTCCATTGAGTACATTATGTTCTTCTTATCCATTGTATCCATAAGATTGTTTTGCTCTTTAATATTGTTAATTTGTTTCTATTCGTGTATATTTGTATGTCTGTTTGGGGCTTTTCCCCTCGGGTCTCCACTGAAAAGGGGTAAATTCTTACCCAGCTGGACCAACCCTGTTAACAAATGTGAAATAAATAAATAAATAAATACTCTCCTTTATCCTATTCACCTGTAACCACCAAATTGAGGAACCAAGGAAAACCCATCATATATATGGAATAAATTCAGAACATAATACAAAAACCAAGAAGTAGGGTAAAGCGAAAGTCTGCATATAAAAATAGATAAAATAAGAATGAACTTAGCAACACAAATCAACAAAAATGTTTAATATACAACAAAGCTTTCGGGCTCAACAACCCTACATCACTGTGTAGAATTAACAAATAATAGCATCCTTAAATAAAAATGTCCAATTACTTACAAACAAGCAGCCCCTACACTCTCTCACTAAGGTATGCAGACACTCATTATTCATTATATTGTCCTTTTACAATCCACAGACACTGACAACAAAACCAAGGCCCAGTTACTCCTAACTACCAGCATATCCCACAAGCAAAAAATTACCTACTTCCTACTTAAATACTTGAAGTCTAAATAACAAATGGCCCCATATGAACTGTGGATTACTACAAATAAAACCCAGGCAAGAGCAGCTCATAAGTAGCAAAATGCATTTCAGCAACAGCATGCACTATTCTGTGTTAATAGTGTAGGAAAATCCCAGGCCAGCGGTGTGACACTCATAATGGATAGTACAGCAAATCTACTTTCAGTGATGATAGTCTCATTATAATCCTCCAGTATTACTGACCTAAAATGGTTATTAGTGCAAACACAACCAGGAAAGCACACCAAGCTAGCCATCTATTGCTGACCTAATGCTAAGCATTTTGAAACTACTCACTACCATTGCAGGCAATCATAAAGTCATCCCAAAGAACCAAACCAAACCAGACCAAACCACAATACTCAGCTGTAGACATTATACTTAGTAATACTCCCGAAAAGTCTTAGTTCACTCCATCTACTTTCTGATTCCATCGGTGACCACTGTCCAGTTCTGACCTACTGGTCACTTAAATCGCAGCCTTCACCACCATACGCAATACTAACCAGAACAATAACTGATCCTCTTAGCCAACCTACAAGCTACTGACGAGCTCACTTTACATATGCACTAATGCCACCTCAACTTTAGCTACCTTACGTATCTTCATAATTCCTATACATACAAGACTGTGCCCGCACAAAAAAATTTCAGAGTCAGACGAAAGCCCACCCTTGGCTAAAACAGTTCATCGTACTCAGAGTCCAGGCCAGGAAAGTATGGAAACTTGACCCAAACAATTCACTAAAACATGATAATTATCTGAAACTGAATAGAGAAGTCAGAATCATTATTAATACACTTAAAAGCAGGTTGCTTGAGAAAGATGTAGACAAAACAATTTTGGAATAAAATAAATAACATAGGTAGTGACAAAGCATCTCCCAAACTCCTCACGACTGCTATAGCCAATACAGAACTAATAAAAAGCATAATGAAAAACATAACCTGAACACCCTCTACTCACCCAACAGTATTTTCAAAAACACCACCTCCCCAACTAACCATTCAACTTCACAAGTATATAGACTAGCCCTCATTCTGTTGTAAGCACATTACAAAAAAAACTTCTAGACAAAACTGAAAGTAACTATAATCAATAATTTGACCGTATTCATTTTGAGCTCCTATGACTTGGTAGTCAGTTTTTGTGTCAGACTCTGGTCTACATCTACAGTGTCTTAATTATATTGTGCTCTGTTCTGCATAGTTTGATGATTAAATTAATTTCTCTTATACCCAAAATATTCTCACCTAAAACTGGAGTCTGCATGTCCTTCCTGTGGTCTAGTGGTGCTCCAGTTTCCTCCCACATCCCAAAGATGTGCTGTAGGTGGATTGGACACTCTAAATTGGCCCTAGGTGGGAGTGTGTTTGTACGTGTGTGTGCCTTCCGTGGAAGGTTGAGCACCGGGCTGGCAACTCGATACCATAAAACTCCACTGTCAATCATGAGCGGACAGGTGATCTGCTGTGGTGACCCCTAACCAGGAAAAGCCAAAAAAAAGAAGAAAATTCTCACCTAAAACTGCAGCTCTTTATAGGCCCATTATAAATGTGTAGAAAAAAGGATGAATGTGCCACCTCTTGCTTTCAAATATTTCAACAATTAAAATACTCAGTACAAACCGCAGTTAAGGTGGAAACTTGGTATCTCTTACAAGAACTGTTGAGCTGTTACAAACAGCAGTTTAAATTGAAGCTTGCTGAAACTGTTGAGCTGTTAATGGCAGCTGAAACACTCTTGATACAAACAGCAGTTAGAATGGAAGTTTGCTGACTCTTACAAGAACTGTTGGGCTGGTAAAAATAGCTGAAGCACTCTTGATATAAACAGCAGTTTAAGTTGAAGCTTCCTAGCTCTTACAAGAACTGTTAAGCTGTTAAAAAACAACTGAAGTACTCTTGATACAAACAGCGATCTAAGTAGGAGCTTACCAATTCTAGTTAGACTGTTAAAAACTCTTTATTACATAAAACAAATAATAAAACAAACAGTAAAATACAGGATAAGCACTTTCAGTTACGCTTAACCTTCTTCAGATCCTGTTAGAAGTAAGAAAAGACTTCCTTTTTAATACAAAGCATTTGCCACTCCCATTCTGAAGACATCATTCCTTAAAGTGAAAGCTTAGATTGTAATTACTTTTTATTTCTCAGGCCCCGCCCTTTTAATATAGGTTTTAGGGGTACTACCGCATTCAATCCTGGGGGATGATCCACTCAGATCCATAATCCACCTTGCTTCTTCAGCTTCCGTTTTATTCATTAGGTCACCACCTCGTATACTTTCTTTATGTTTGATAAAGCCATAAATCTAAAAGAGATATGTTGGTAGACAGAGTTAGTTTTTACCTTGTTTCTTATATCACATAGGTGGCGAAGAATACGTTCCTTGAATTTTCTGTTCATTTTACCTATATAATAAGCTGTGCAGATGCTGCAGGTTGCAGCCTATACTAGGTTCCTGCTATTGCAATTCACTCTCCCTTGGAAAGTATATATCTTATTTTTTGCAGGATATATAAATGTATCTTGTGTGTTAATCAAGCACATGCTTTACAGAAACCCCATTTGCGTGTACCTCTGTTAGGCCTTGTAGGAGCAGCCTGAGCGAACTCTGTTCCATCTTTTTGGCATAGAAGCCTCTCTAAATTATTTTGTTCTTAAATGCAAAGCTGGGTATTTCTCCTACCAGTTCTTTGATTCTAATATCTGAAGTTAAAATCGGCCAATATTTCCTAATAGTGCCACATATAGCTGCATTGTCTGTGCTATATGTGATCATACACCTTACTTTATGTTCTTTGGAGCAGCTTTCTTTATTCTGCTTCATCTCTTGGTCACTCTTAGAATAATGAATGTGTGCCCACTTTCAAAAATCCTAGAGAAAGTACTAATCTTCATTCAAACAATGGTGTACATTGCTAAAATGACATACTTAAAGATAGGCAAAACAATTTTAGGTCAAAATACAGCACTCTGGCAGCTACTAACAATTTAACAAACCAAGTATGTTTCAATGATATTATATTACTCAATAAGGAACTGGTTAAACTAGATAAATATTGCTGCTTCAGGGCTGCAGGCTTCACTGCTCACTGACTGTTACTACTGCTTTACCTTCTTATACTGAGCCAGTCTTTCTTCTCTACCTTTGCTGATAACTCTCACTCACAGCTGACTTGTTCTTTAAGTTAAATCAGTAGGTAGAAACATCTTAAGACAATTAGTTGGTAAACAAGTAAATATTTAATTCACCATTAGAGATGGTATGAGCATCAGTAGCAAAACAGTTGCCTGTGATATGGTCATTCAGAACAGAATTTGTGTATGTGAATGATGCTTAAGCAATAACCCACGCCTGGGTGTGGGTAATGCTGGATTTACCCATGGTTGGTGTGGTTTGGTCACGAGTGGCCCAAACAAAGACAACCATGGGTAAATCCAGCATTACTCACACCCAGAAGTGGGTTATTGCTATTATGCAATGACATTATTTAAAAAAAATTTTACTTTTCTTAAGTAATGGCATTGTATAATGCCTCTGTGCTGCCCTTCCGCAGCTGTCTGGTATTCTGTGGCAGTTCTGATGTACTGCGCATGTGTATGCTTACGCAGTACATCAGAGCTGTGTGTGGAAGCAATAGAGAAAGCAAGATCTCCGTTGCTTTTCAGAAAGTGTCTCGCTATGTTAAAGGAGTTTAACATAGTGAGACGGCTTTAAAAAAAGCAACGGAGAAAGGAAGATCTCCGTTGCTTTTTAAAGCTCTCTCGCTATGTTAAACTCCTTTAACATAGCGAGACACTTTCTAAAAAGCAATGGAGCTCTTGCGTTCTCCGTTGCTGTAACAAAAAAAAAAAAGACTTATACTAATGAAAAAAGTCCGGGCGACTGGATCTTTTTCAATTAGTATAAGTCTGATTTACAACATGCACGCTGACCAGTCAGTGTGCACGTTTTGGAATATTAATGGGGGTTCGTTGTATAATTCCTTTTATTTCTCTATATGTATACCTCTAACTAGAGTTCCTACTCTGTAGTTATTAAAAGTTTTATTTATTAGTAATAATTGTACATTACTTATTAAAATACTATTCAGCGACTGCACGATGTGTCTGGATGTCTTGTGTCAACAATAAGCCGTAATGTATTTAACAATCTGTTTTGATTGTCTTGCCTGAATGGTTCAGATCCTTGCTGAAAAAGTTGCTCGAACCAGTTCACTTACTTGGTTAACTCACTGAATTAATAACAATAATTTCATGGATGAGGTCAGAACTGAGAGAACTAAGACATAACCTGATGGACTGTTTTGTATGATAGGCTCTACAGGACGTAACTTAGGACAGGAATATGTGCTTTCCCTCCCATAGTACCAGCCATTATACAACTGTTTATAATGATTTCCAAAACTAAGCTGACATCATACCTTTCAACCTCTTAGAGCAAAAAATCTGGACAAAGCCTAAAAGGATGGAGGGACAAATCGGTACAGATTTTAAATATTTCCCTTACAAACTTAGAAAGTTGATAGAATAATAGGTTTTGCATTAGCATGAATTTTCTGAAGGATGTGGAGTCCTAAATTCAAATGTTTGTCATTATTTAATGACTTCAGTCCTCAGCTATTTGCCAGAAAGGTACAGATTTTAGGAGGAACACACCAAAAATATGAGGCAAAAATTTGGACAGTCTGTAAAAATCTGTACAGCTGAGAGGTATGGCTGAGATTACAACAACTCCGAATTCCCTCATTGACAAGAGGCGTCAGTTAACTAAGAAATGAACTGGAGTACCTTTGTTACTGCTGCAGCAGTACATATTACTATTATCTAAACTGTAGTGGGAATGCTGAGTGTAATGCAAATGGGCACACACACATGCGCGCACACACACACACACACACACACACACTCCAGTGTTTCTGTACTGCTAACATAAAGTCATGTAGCTTAAGAAGAACTGTGTTCCTCAAATCCAGAAAATCAGAGAGAAGGGGGGTATGCTTGCTACGTTACTAAATGCAGAATAAACTTCCTCACTGTTGTCTTTGTTGACTTTTTATCTGACTGCTGTAGTGCACAGTGCCAGTGAGGTGCCATTTTTCCCTGTGCCTTATGTATATCTTAAGAAGGTAGAGGATCTTTCTTGCTTTGTTACTCCAAACTCTGCTGTACATGTATACTACTAAATGCACACACTTCAGAAAGTAGGCAGAACTCCAACTTCACCAAATGAAATACAATCCCTTATACAGGCAGATCTAAAATGGATGAAACTGTATGCACTTTCATGACTAAGCACTTTTGTGAGACTACATCCAAACTTCTAAGCACTGTCATGAAAGTGCATTCCCTTTTTGTTAAAAAAAGAACGTTGTATTTCTGCCTTTACAAATGACTGGATTATACTACGAGTTTCCTCCTTTCACATTGCATCTAGTTGTGGACTGATTACTCTAGGCTGCTGAGTAACTTAGATTCTGTTATGTGCAGCACAATGAACAGAAGTCAGATGATAAATTATTATTTCAAAATACTTGTATTTATTGTGGTAAAGGTTTTAAAATTCTGCCTGTAAAGTAAACATGAAATTGAAATAATCTGTCTCAGTCTGTTAATGAAAGAGGTGCCAAAAATAATGACATTTATTGTGTTTCTAGGTATTCAAAATACACTGGATAACTGCCCGAAAGTACCCAACCCTTTGCAGACAGACAGGGATAATGACGGTGTTGGAGATGCATGTGACAGCTGTCCAGAAATAAGCAATCCTACTCAGGTAGGTAGACAATAGCATGTGCTAGTGATTTAATTATCCGACATTTTAATATGCATAGATGGTATGAGAGAAAGCAGCATTAAAGGAGGCATGGAAACACAGCAATATTAAACAAAGCACGCAGTGTATGAAACATAATTTATATGCTACTTGTACAATGACATACTTGGACTTTTCATATGTCTGCCATTTGTATTCTGCAATTATCCATATAGTGTTCAGCATCAATGTCAACAAGACAGACAGACAGACTACAGTTTTCTCTGTCAAAAAATGCTTCCTCAGATCCCTGCTTTTCTATAGCCTTTTGCTTGTGTATCAGAATTGAGGTGCATTAACTTCAATGGAAGATATAGGCCTGAATATTAATCATTCTTTGTCTAATGGAAGATATAGCCCTGAATGTTAAACATTGTTTGAGAATGCCAAGTAGCTTTGTGAGGCACAGAGTGCTGTGATTATACTATAAATTCCAGAAAAAGGCAACTTTGTTAAGCACTTTTGTGATGTAAGAAAGGTGATAGTTTTGTTAAGCACCTTTCAGTGACATTAAGCTCAGGTATCTCAGTAGAGTGTAGCACCAGCCACCAGAGAACAGCATCTAAAGCATTTTCATAGCTTTTAAAACCTGTTATATATTTCATGCCACAAACATGTGGCAGAGTGAAGTGTCTTGACAGCTTTTAAAGCTGTCTGTTCATCAGATGAATACTTTGCTTTGGCCTATTTTCTGGCTGTAGTGTGTATTTACAACATTCAAAGCTTTAAACACTTTCTGTTCCTATATATTTTTCTATAACTGGTAGCACATGCTGCAAATAAAGCTGCATACACTGCAAATAATTATGATGAGGTCTCCAGTCATAACTGCTTATCATGAGTTCTTCACATGGATATTCCGCACCCAAGTTTCTGCACGTATGGCAAGGTGTAACAGCCAAAAAGGAATGCACTGTAATAGCAAAAAAAGATTTTACCTCACTTGGATGAGTGCTGGCTGTTTTTTGTTGTTCCTCACATGGATGCCTTCAGTCTGTTCTTCAGTTGAATTTCTTGGCATCTATATCACACACTCATAATAAGTTGGTTTTGATCACAGACTTGACCATAATCCTCTGTGCGATAGTCCCACTCATTTTATTAAATTATATACTCTGTGATCTGCCCCTGCCAAAATGCTGCCTAACTCTCTTCTCTCTTTACTATTATTCTTCATTCCCTTTCCGTTAAACTTCTTTTTATTTAAGTACTTATCTGTTTTTCTCCTTTCACATTTAACGTCCCTTGTTTGTCTGTACATTGGTATTGTATTGCAGACTGACCTATATTGTACTTTAATTTTAATATTACAGTTTGTAGGTAATACTACTTCAGTATTTTGCATTTATAACTATATTTCAAGCTTTGTATAATCTTTGAACAAACCTGACTTTTACTAGTTTGTATTACTTCTTTTTTTGTGGAGCTTTTCTCCGTGGGCCTCCACTAAAAAAGTTCTCATGCTCAGTTGGACATTCCCGGTTAACAAATGTCATATTCTTCTTCTTTAGTTTCTTATCCTAAGTCTGCTAATGATGAGACATTAAAGGAGTACACTGAGGCGATGTTCCCATGTATATATCTATGACTTTTAACTGCTCGCCTTGACTCGTTGTAAATGGAAGAGTAACTAGAGAGCATTGTTCTCTGTATGAGTGCATGGCATAGTTTTGTCTGCAAACACCACCATGGTAGGCTGCTACTATATTCCTAGACTTGGTATGTCAAAACTCTTTTACAGTATGAAAAAGGCAATTTGATCCAAACCAGCAATAATAGCTAAATACCCATATGACTCTGTGATGTAAAAGGATATTGCCCAGATTGTGACCCAGAAGACCTGGTGCAGGAGGATTTGACTGGGGAGAAAAAGGGGAGCTAAGGCTCCCCTGCTCACCTTGCCATGGGGTGAGAGGGAGAGGCATGTCTTTCTAGGATTCAGGTCTCACCAGTGATCACCAGTGGATGGCACAGAACTGGCAAGAGGCACCTTCTTGTAAGTGGGGACAGGACAGTGTGTATGTGTGTGTGTGTGTGTGTGTGTGTGTGTGTGTGTGTGTGTGTGTGTGTGTGTGTGTGCAGGGAGTAGACCCCAAAGTACCAAATTGTCTTATAGTCTTAATTAACTTAAATTGCACTGACTTATTTATATTTGCTAAGATATTACTGTACCCCTTTATTTCACCCCTCCCCACGGACATGATGGATTCCTTATTAACGTAATAGCTTAGAGATCCATAACAGTGCCACCATTTACCAGAACTTCATTTGGGATAACTACAGTGTTGGGAACAGACATGTAGAAAGTATTGTGGATTTTATTAATAATAATAATAATAATAATAATAATAATAATAATAATAATAATAATCACCTTGAGCAACTGGCTAAAATCCCAATGTGGAATCATATTCTTGATATTATTGTAACTATTATTGACACAATCTGTCCCATCCCGCTGATACTCTGTCAGTTTTTATATCAGACCACGATACTGCAGTGTGCATACTAAGTGCAAAGACCAGCCTCATCTGAAATGGCTGAGCATTCACTGACTTTTCCAATGGCAGCTACCCTAAGATTAATGACACACTTGTGATACAAACAACCTGAATAAAGTGACACTGAAATGGATATAATCTGTAAAACAACAATCTTTAAACTTAAGCTTTACAATATAAAACTCTTTTTTTACTGTGGTGCTAAACTCTTTTCCTGTCTGCGTGAATTATTTAGATCCATCCGTCAGTCACATATGTTCCATTTTATAAGGTATGTACAATTTTGGATACTATGAGGGTTACATAGAATCAGATTCCCTTCTTTAATTTCTCCAAATGTGTATTCTTTTTCAAATAAATTACTGCATTATAGAACTCCCTCTCTCGAGACATTTGTGTAATCTAACTTAAAATATTTCAAACAAATTTAAAACAATTCCTCACAACTAATACATTGTGTTGCTGCTGTTGTTGTTGTGTCTTTCGGCTTTTCCCGGTTAGGGGTCACCACAGCGGAACTCCGGTCCGCTAATGATTGGCAGTAGATTTTTACATGCCGAGTTGCCAGCTCTGACACACAACCTTCAATGAAGGTACGCCCATTCACGCATGTCTCCACGCAGAAGACGCTCTTTCTGAGAATCGAACCGGACAGCGTCTTACTGTGAGGCGACAATGCTACCGCAGCACCACCACCACAGTATAAAGTGAAATTCAAATCTACGTCCTGCATCCCCCCCGTCTCTCCACATTTGATAATCAGTGGCATTTAAATACCCACTTACCTTCAAATCTCTCCTCCTTCTATTCTTTTCAAATCACCTGTGTTTCCTCCCATCACCCTACACTCTTTTAATATTTCCTTTTTGCCTACTATGCACTCTCACATTTACTTACTTTCTCTTTCTCTTATATACCAGTTTTATGACTTACACTCGCCCTTCTCCTAATATGCAGCTATAAATATAAACTTGTATATAACAATATAGGTTAGGTTTTATTTTGTGTCGAATTTAGTTAATATAATAACCTAGAAGCTTTTGTCCTCTAAATTCAGCTGAAAAGGGGTGCATTAAATGTGTAGTATACACCTCCAGTTTTACTCTTTTGTTTTCAAAACTGCTTTGTATAGATGGTCTTAGTTAATAATTGTTACTTTTGCTGTACCTATATCTTGGAGCTTTTCTCCCTTGGAATTTAGCTCAGGCAGACTATCCCAGCAAACAAAGTAAATAAATAAATAAAACATAACTATCTTAAGTAGTCAAACATTCCATTAGAAATAAACACATCTTTAGCCTAAATAATTATTAATAAAAGGTCTAAACATATTTTCACACGTTACATGTTTCCATCTTTCTTTCCACATCTTACAGTTCAATAGCTCTTGATCCCCCATGTATGACATAACATACAGGTGTAACCCATACCCTCTGCTTTTATTATCATATAATATCCATTTAGTAGCTTTACTGACTCCTACCTATACTTTCTGTATACTATACTTTGTAGAATGCAGTGAAGTCCTATTACATCAATAAAAAAAAAAACAGAAGTTCATCTCCCCATAAACTGGATTCACTTACCTTAAAGTATTCTCATAGTTAGGTATTTACATCTTTAGTAGTGTATGTGGTACTTCCTACTGACCTTCCTGTAGATCCTCTGTCAGTGCCTAGACAAACTGCCTGACCTGGTACCTTAAGACTACATATGATGAAACTGCTCCCCAGAATCCATAAACTGGATATCTGTAGTCACCCCACTGTATCTCTCTCTTCACACTGCACATTCCATTTTCAGCTTTTCCTGATATCCTAATGAGACAACTGGTTGAATCCTTGCCTTCTCATATTAAGTTATTAAGTATACTAATTATGCTCTTAAGCTGTTTGTCAGATTCAGATTTGCTACTTCTCCTTTTTAAACAAGAAACATCTTTATTAAATTATCACTTATGACATTATGACATAGACAATCATATATGTATATAAATGAAAACAAACCATATTGACATAGTTTTAGTTGCAAGCATTATACATCACAAACCATATTGGCATAATTTTAGTTACAAACATTATACATCACTTATAATCCACCCAATCATTGTCAGTCAGATACTACATAGCTCATTCAAATCCTGCGTTCTTTGAAACCTCATTTCTCCCCTGTATGCATTGTTCCCACAATTCTCATTTTTACTATGTAATTTACTCCTACCCTTTTCTAAAGATCCCAATTCCAGTTGTTCTATCTCTGTTACTATATTCACTTCTTTTAGTACAGTTGGTGGACACTTTGATTTTCATTTTCTAGTAGTTGCTTTTTGGCAGCCACCATAATTAGACTCAGCAAGGCCTTACTATGTATAGGCAATTCTGATTCTGTATTATAGCTCAGAAAAATTATTTCCCTAAACACACCAGTTTGCTCACACAACATCTCTGATTGAGTAGTCTGCAGAGAATCTTTAAAGTCTGCCAACTCATTACACTCACGGAAAATATGTTCCCAATTACCTCTTTCTTTCCAAACATACCTCCAGCATTTGTCTACCTAAGGAAAAATTCTCTAGAGTCTACTTGGGGTATAAAAATACCTATGTAAACATTTCCAAGCAAAAATCCTAAGTCTTCTAGATTTTATTGCATATTTGGGAGACATACATATATCCCCCATTGTTTGTTTGTGAATTGCTTATCCAATTTGTCTTCCCAATCCTTTCTAACTCCTTCTGATTTATTCTTATAGTTATCATTAAATATTTTATATTCTCTACTAATTATTCCTTTTTTAACAGCAGCTTCTGTTCTAGATTCTACAAAAAAACTCTACCAGTGCCAGTCTTTCATTTATGACCCCCCTGTTTCTTTCTCTTTGCCTACTCTGATGTCAGTCCTTGTCAGGAAAGGCAATCTCTAACCTGCAGTCCAAATAAATTCTTGGCGTCTTCCCACTGTATTAACTTTCTGTCTCTAGTTATTTGCACCCAGTACTTTGGTTCCTTTGCCAGTTTTCTCCAATAAATTCCTGCCCTTGTTGCCTATTATTTATATCCCTAATTGCAGTCATCCCTGTCATCAGAATCTCCTTTCTCTATCCCTGTGTTGCCTTAGTTCTTAGGATACTTTCTGCTATTTTACGAATATAATATTCTGCATGATTATTGTTATTCTTCTTAAAGATTTGCATCCACAATCACAGTCTCTTCTTGTTTCTTGAGATTCCCCCCTGTTTTATCATCATCCCTCTCCACTTTTAATTATAGGCTTCTGCTTGTGCTATGTATAGGAGGCTTATCTGTTTGGCTATGGAATACCCATTGAAGTCGGGTAATCCCAATCAACCTTGTTCTATTGGAAGAATCAGTTTATCCCAAATGAACCTTGCTGTCTTCTCCTCCTAGATAAAACCTTTCAGCTCTTTATTGATTGCTATCCACAACTTCTCATCTGGTTGATAAAAATATGTCAGACCTGTGTATAAGACTAACAGAACTAAAAACATTTAACTGCTTGTATCTTACTATCTATATCCATTTTTGCTTCCAATTTCTTGGTTTTGGTATTATCTTTTGTTTAGCCTCTTCCCACATAACCTTAGCTGCCACACTGGAGTCATTTTTATTCCATACTCCTAAATACTTCATTTTATCATGTCCTCATTGTGATGCCTCACCACATCTGGGCCAGTAATCAAGGAGCCTCAATCCTCACCACTGGCACCTGTGGGGATGTTCACTGGAAGAATAATAAGTACACACATAATAGTTTCAGATGCAGCTTTCTGCATCAAGTGCAATTTCCCTTAAGAGCACATATATCGACCACAGTCAGTCCGGGGCTAGTTTCTTCCTCTTTCTTCAGATCCCCAGTAAGACTTCCCACTGGCACAGGTATACAGTTGAGATCTCAGCTGTGTCTCCAAGCCAAGGCCTCCAGCACTTTCTCTGTCCAACCAGTTATTTGTGTCCCTGCCCATGTAGCTGACACACACACTCTTTGAGATTTGATTTACACACACACACACACACACACACACACACACACACACACACACACACACACACACACACACACACACACACACACAGCTGAGAGAAGGTGGCACAGATTTACTAGCTATGCCCCTTCTGTCCAGTCTATAAGGTAGTTATGACTGCCACCAGACACTCCTGCCAGCTGCCTTAAGGCTGTTCCAAGGGAACCCAATATACTGAGTGAAATTAATATTAATACAAATGGCAGTTTGACCAAGAGCAAGGCTATTAGGAGTGGACCACACAGTGTCACCAAATAAATATGCAACTACACTTATAAGTTAAATATCTCTACAAAGGTCAGCTGTAATGAAATGTTTAAATATATTTAATAAAAAATAATAAAAGAACAAGAAAATAGTAAGTATATATTCACAGTGACATCAGAGTTCAAATCACAGGAAATATTTAAAATAACACTGAATGAGAGGCTCAGACAGAATACAGAATGCTCAGTCTCGCTGAGAGACTCCTCAATATAATATCTAAAATATTACGGCTGGGATAGCTTGCAGAATGACATCACTTCTTGTCATCTGGCTTCTAGTTCTCAGACAAACCCCCATTGCTGGAAGCTGGCAGGATTCAGAACCTGCCTGTAAAAAAGCACACACAAGGGCCTTTGCTCAGATCTGTGGCAGGTGCTGGAAGTCATAAAACAATTTCATACCTCCTTGCTTCCAGAGTAGTAATTAGTTCTATCCAAAGACAATACAGAAAGCTTCCTAGTACAGACTTTGTGTCTCTGGCTGCATTGAAACATGTGAGATAGCATCTTTATGGCCTAGCCCATAAAGTGCTTTGCTTTCAGATATTTTTTTAAAGTTTACTGGACTGAGGTTAACCCTCCAGTTTCCTCTTTTAAAACATATACATTCAAACAGTTACAATAGTGCATGTACATTTCTGTTATCTGTAGTAGGGCACGCTATATATACATTTCAAGCACAAGCATTTTACAAATACCTTTTCAACACAAACATCTGGACAAATCAGTTTGATATACACATGTCATACAGTTCTAATACATTTGTAACATTGGCATCTTGTATGACATACAGTTCTAATACATTTGTAACACAAGCATCTTGTATAAATCCTCCTTTCATCACATCCATAAATATGGATATTCCAAAATTCCAGCTAGCTGTGCTGGTAGTACCTCATTTCATCACACCCATAAATATGGATATTGCCTTTGTTTTAGCTTCATTAATTTTGTATCGGAAAAGATCTGAAACTGTCTCAAAATGTTTCACAACAACAAAATCTCCTTTTCTGGTTTTATCAGGTATAAAATAATATCATCTGCAGATAGAGGCAGCTTTCCTGACTACCATACCAAGTATATCCTTGAATTTCTAAGTCCCTTATTTTATTTCCAGTGGTTTTAAATATAATGCAAATAACAAAGGGGAAAGAGGTCACTCTTGTCTGGTTCCTTTATTCAAGCAGAAATTATCAGAGAGGAACCCACCTACTTTAATTTTTGCCTGTAATCCCTCTATAGCCTCCTAATCAACTTTATAATTTTATTAGGGAATTTGCTAGCCCTGTTTGACTCATTTTCACCACTGACGTCAAATCACTGATTGCATTGTGCACATGGGCATGCACACACCCACCCACATGACAGAACTTTTTCAGAATATGCACAAGCACATGCGCACACACACACACACACACACACACACACACACACACACACACATTCATGCACATATACATATGTGTGTTTGTGTATATATATATATATATATATATATATATATTATATGTGTGTGTGTGTCTGTGCATTCACATATGACATATGTGTAAAAAAGAATATGTATACCCTTCAAGTATATGGAGAATCATTCCCTGCTTGGTGAAGGACACCTTTGATTCCTCACACATTGAAAGTAAAATTTTAAAACAGCATCACATAACTTTGGCAGGAATTTTTAACCCCTCGAACCAAACTTGGCATTTTTTTTATTCACGCTAAGAATGTATATATACACATTTTCATTACCAATATACGAGGGATTTGCTATAAAACATTCCTATTCAGAGAGTTTGAAAGTAAATGATAATTTACAGAAAAAGATCAGAACTATTACCTAAAAATTATATAAGGCCAGTCCACTGGTGCAGTTGCAGGGTATTTAGTGATGCAGCTGCTGGTGACCCAGGATCTACTACTGAACTAGGGGTTAGATGGCCAGCTATGGAGTAGGCTGGAGTAAAGACTTATCTTGGGCAGGGAGAAGGATCAAAAGTAGTTATATCACTTCCGAATAACTGCCAAGGGGACATACAACCAAAGTGCAAAGCTTCAGATTACATTAGGAGCTAGCAAAAACTTTGTGCGGCATGCATTGTTATGTGCATGCATGTGCTGGTACATCACCCTTCAGTATCCCCGGGAAAATAGGAGGTGGTTTCAGAAAATAGCAGTTAGCCATTGAATTATGATTATCTCCTGACACCCACTCCATAAATGCAAAGAGAAAAGCAACTTGGGCTGCCAAGAGGCTTTATTTGCTTTCCTGGAAAGAGAGGAGTCACACAGCTGTATGACATGCCATGGTACTGCCCCAACAAAATCTGGGAACCATATGAAGGATGAAGCATGGGGCAATAGATTAAGGTACCCAGATATCAGTGATGAGCTGACCCTCCCCCTTCCAAAAAGATGTAACAAAGGAAGAAAAAATATCCCAAAGTATTTAAGTTTGGAACAGCTAGCAGACAAATGTCATTCTGCTTCAAACCGAATATTTACACAAATGTCATACCACACAGCATTGTGAGGTGCATGGAAATGTTCCACAGTAATAAGCACTCCAGCTCATGACACCAATGTCTGCGATATTTTTCTTTTTGTTTCCTGCTGTCAAATCCATAAGGAAGTGTTCCCCATGTGCTAGTTGGGATATCAGCTCCTATTAGCTGATCATTCCAGTTCTCAAAAGTATATCCAGCTGTGTCATGGTAATAACCTTGTAAAGATAGCAAAATGTACATAGGGCTGCTGAGTCTGTTCCACTTGAAAACATCGAAATTCATATGGTCAAGACCATATCATCGAGTGTTTAGAACATCGATGTTGTCAAGGGGAAGAAAAAGGTAAGTAAAAAAGGGAAAAAGCTAGTGTTTCTGCAGGGCAGCAAGGTGCCCTGCACACTGTGTCTGTGAATGTGCCATCTCTGTGATGGCACTGCAGACAGGGTATGGGAAATCTCCCATTTAGCGCTTCTGCATATAGCGCTAAAATGGAGATTTGCCTTTACCCCACTGTAGTGCGATCTCGGAGTTGGTATATTAAAGTTGGGGGGTGTGGGGGTTGCAGGGGGACAAAACCCCCCCTGCATAAAATAGTTTTTAGAGTTTTTTTTCTTTTTTTTTACATTCCCTTTGAATCTTTGATGGTTTGAAACTCGATGCTCTGGTTGCGATGATCAGAATTTTGATGTTTTAAGCTTTCGATGATTCAGACTGGAACCGCTGAGCCTGGTTCTTTGATGGAAGTGCATTGAAGAAATGATGGTGCTCTTACTGATTAACTAAGTTGAAATGATCTTCAAAGTTAAAAAATGTCTACACTTCATATGATCCTGTGAATTATGAAATGCCAAGCATCATATGATGCTGTCCTCTGTGAAATATTGGTAAATATTTTGTCTAAAATGATATATTTTCTAAATATGTTGATCAGAACCTGTCCTCAGTGCTGAGGTACCACCAGCCTTTGCCCCTAAATAAGAAAATGTTATATGCAAAAAAAAAAATCAGTCAGCTTTAGTTTTTCATCTGTATATAGCAATGAAGCAACTAAATCAATGACCAAAATATTGCATCATTGGTACTACATAAGAAACTAATTTTATTATTCATTTTCTACATGGTTGAACATGGATTTGATAAGCACATTGAGAACTAGATCCTTGGTCAGGAAATATGAATCTTCTTGCAAAACAGTACTTTTCCTTTTTCATACCCTTCGGATAGTTGCTACAATTCATGTAGCAGGGACATTGTGGGTTAAGAAGATGTCTTTCATTTGTACTTCATAGCTGTGTTTTCTGAACTGTCTCCTTCACTTGTACATCATTCCTTTTTTACTCTGACAATAATATCTGATTCAAGAGGTAGAACTGATCAGTTAAAGTCTGAAAGTGATTTCAGGTTTGTCATGGCAAGTATTACAAACCTGATGCATCACTCTGTGCAATCATCATTCAAAATGTGTTACTAAAATGTGACTTCAACTATGCCTGTCTTAAAAAAGAGACTGTTTGTGCACAATAAGAAAAAATGTAACTCTTGTAACGATGCATCTCACGTAGCATGTGAAGATATCAGGAGAAGATGATGATATGCATCGGACTATATTGTAGCTTTGTCATCATAAAAGAAAAGAATATGAACTGGTAAATAAAATGATGGACATAGCCCATCCAGTTCACCTACTGTGAAGCAAGCTACATAAGAAGATGTCTTGCAGTTTGTGCAGAGGGTTAAGGCTGTAAGCTGCATTTCCTACTGCACAGGGCTTGAGTCCCTCAGCCCCTGTTTGCCAACTGTGTGACCTTGTGCAAGTCACTTAACCAGATAGTGCTTAGGGGGCACTGGAATTTGGGCTATGCTCCTCAGTAGTCTCCTGGACTGCAAGCCTAGTAACTACTATCTATGAGCTACCTATACCTTTTCCACCACTTCTGCCTTTCCTGTATCATTACTGTCACTCGTCTAGTCAGGATGCAATAGACGAGACTTTGTGGGTTCTATTCAAGCAGCTTTATTATATACATACATATCAGGATTGAGACTTAATACTTTAACTTAGGTAAACTTATAAACAAACTAGTTATTACATTCGTACATGTTCACTCTCTGGCTGCACTCTCAAAGTGGCACTGAGAATACTATATGCTCGCTATATATACCTGCACTTTCAGTCCTTGAAATGCTTCTTAAAGACACAGCACACACTCTGTTCTACATCCTTCCTCTTTGAGAAATAAGTCATGCAATGCTGAAAATAGCAATTGACATGCAATCAATATAAATAATTCCTGGTCATGCAATTATACAGAACCAAGTACACATATATACAGTTAAGTCCAGGTCGCTGTGTATTTCACACTAGGTCTGGAAATATGACCAAATTATGCGACATAGAAATTAGAATCAGATTTACCAAATGGGACTGTCTGTGCAGAATGTTCGACTTTCGGGACATCAGTAACATCATCAGGAATGAAAGTAGAAGTTAAGACACTTTCTGGAACAGGAACATTGTCTAGGTTGCTCTGAGATCTAGAGTCTGTATCACAGGAACGATGTTACGATATTGATTCTGATACAAGAAGATGTTTGCGATTTCTTCTGTACTCCATACCCTCAGATACTACGAAGTAGGATATCGGTTGTGACATATACCTGTAACTTGAACAATCAAAACCTTTCGCCATTTGTATCCTCACTGTCTTTCCTTCTTTCAATGCTCGATTTATAATACCTGGACTTCTGTAAAGAACGCTTTCTGAATAGTTGAGCTCTAATTGCCTTGTTATTCTTAGCTTTAGGCCTCAACAAACTGGAACTGATAGGGAATGTTGTTCTGGTTTGCCTAGATAGAAGTCTCTGAGCAGGCGAGCCAAGTGTATTGTCACAGGGTATGTTTCTGAGATTAAGTAAATTCAAATAAACATCAGCATTGTCACACTTTGACCTCTCAAGTAATTGCTTTGAACTCTGCACTGCACGTTCAGCTAGACCATTTGACTGTGGATATTCAGGACTACTAGTGACATGTACAAAGTCCCATTCTCTTGAACATTTCTGAAATAACTGACTAGTAAATTAGGTACCATTGTCAGAAATAACTTTGTGTGGACTACCATGGACTAAGAAATGTCATTTCAACTTAGTAATAATGGCAGTGGACGTTAGGTTAGGAAATAAATCAATCTCAAACCACTTGGAATAAGAGTCTACCAATACCAAGTAATGCTGATTGTTCCACTCGAATATGTCATTGGCTACTGTTGACCAAGGTAGTTCAGGAACTTGGCTTAGCTGAAGTGATTCTCTTTGCAAATGCGTTTTAGTACTATTATACACTGAACAAGATGAAAGTGCTTTATCAATGTCTTTTGCTAGAGAATGCCAAAATACTAGTCCTCTCATCCTTCTTTTGGTAGATTCGGAACCTGGGTGACCACAATGCAAAATCTGGATATATTCAAGTTGTAAGGATGAAGGAACAACAATTTTAGGACTTTTGAAAATAATGCCGTCGTCCATCAACATCTCATCTCTGTAAGGAAAATATGTTTCCACTTCAGGTGGTACACTAGATTGCTGATGGCCATCCAGCATTAATGTAGTGGTTGAGCTTTTGCAAAACTGGATCAGGCTTTGTATGATCTCTCAGATCATCAAGTCTCATGGTAGAAAAATTACACACTTCCATGATGTCAAAGTCAAAATTCTCTTCATGAAGCTGTTCCGTTGTATTTCTGGGCAATCTGGTTAAGTTATCAGACAGATAAATAAGTTTGCCTTTTGTATAGACCATTTTGAAGTTGTACTTTTGCAATTTGAGCATCATTCTTTGTAATCTTGCTGGAGCAGAATGCATAGGCTTCTTTAAAATAGTAACTAGAGGTTGGTGATCAGTTTCAATCTGCATAGCTCGACCATAGATATAACCATGAAACTTGGAAAATGCTAACAATATTGCCAAAAGTTCTTTCTCAATTTGAGCATACTGCATTTCAGTTTGGGTAAGAGTTCTTGATGCATAGGCTACTGGTCTGTCTTCTTGAAGAATGACTGCGCCAAGAACAAATTTTGAAGCATCACAGGAAACAGTTACTGGTTTATTAACATCATAATATCTTAATGTGGGTGGAGTGGCAGTTTTCCGCTTAAGGTCTTCAAATGCTTTCTGGTGCTGTTCTAACCAAGACCATGTCACATTTTTGTGAGTCATCTCTCTCAAAGGTGTTGTCAACTCACTGAAGTCTGTTATAAACTTGCCTAAATAGTTGACCATACCAAGACACGTTATAGAGCTTGAACATTATCTGGTGCTGCCTTCTCAAGATTGTCATCTTGTTTAGATCGGTCTGGTTGCAAGCCAGTACTAGTAAACAAATGACCTACATATGTAACTTCTGGTAGTCTGAATTTGCACTTCAGAGGATCGAGCTTTAAGTTCACTTCACGTGCTCTGTTCTAGAACTCTCTTAAAATTTCTCTCATGCTCTGCTTCACCATTGCCTCCAACCAATAAATCATCTACTGTATGGTACAGGGATAACCTGAAACATTTTGCTCCATTACACACTGAAAGACTTCACTTGCAGAATTTATTTCAAATGGCATCCTTGGGAATCTGTGTCTGCCATACGGGGTACCGAAAGTAGTCAGTAATGAGGATTTGAGATCAAGCATCACTTGCCAAAATGAGGTCTTTGCATCTAAGGCAGAAAACATTGGCATTCAGTATTAAGGCTGCAACCTCTTTAACTGTATGCATTGGATGATGTGGTCTCTTTAATGCTTTGTTCAAATCTCTTGGGTCAGTAGATTTTGCCTGAGCCTTTTTTGCGAGTTGCTACCATGGCCGAAACCCATTCATTTGGTTCTGTAAGTGGACAATTTACACCTTGCTGCACCATTTTATCCAACTGAACTTTGACTCTAGCCTGCATGGCTATCTGATTCTTGCTGGTATGACCACTGGACTGACCTTTGGTTCTAACTTCATAGAATACACAAGTGGAAGTTTGCCAACTTGTTCTCGAAAACATCAGCATACTCTGAGAAAATGGCTTTTGTGAAACTGGAACTAGGATATGTGCTTATCAGATGAACTTCTTTGGTAATAAAAGCAGATTCATTCTCAAACTGTCTCTGAGACTGAATAATGACTGCACAGGTCTTCGGACCACATAAAATAACAAGTTGTAACAGTTCTTGGACAAATAACATGAAAGTACTACTGAGCCTTTGGTTTGAATTTCTTCACCTCCATAAGCAACAAGTTTCGCATAACAGACCACACTGAGTTGCTCATTAGCTCTCACTTTAGCAAAAGTATCTACTGATATAACATTACACTTTGAACCAGTGTTCACTTTGAGCTCTGTGGATTTACCATTGATCTGGACAGTACAAAATGCTTAATTTCTTGTTAACAAATTCACTGCATCAGCCGTTTCACCAACTATTGATACACCCTCTATATAGAAACTGGATTGCTTCAATTCTACTTGATCAGTTTGTTTTCTTGAATGACCTTTCTTTACAACTGTATGAGGTTTACTTGATTTGCAAAACTTTTGAAAATAATTCCATTTTTTACACTTGTGGCATTGCTGAACAAATGCTAAGTATTTCTCTCTTTTAGACTCATGATTGGCTCCACAATTACGACAGCTAACAATAAGGTTGGAATTGGGTTTTGCTGACTAACGCTTGTACTGAGCATGCATCCTTCTTAGACCTTGCTGGAAAACTATGTGGTTTCCCTGGTGAACAAGCAGGGGATGCGGCTGCCATCTGCTTAGGCCTGCTTCTGTTTGCCATGTGTTGCATACTATCTACATTTAATCTAGAACTTGTTGAAACCATACTCTTATCACTTGCAAGCATACTTGTGTGCCTTTCTGTAACTTCACGGATTTGGCAAATCTCTATAGCTTTGCTCAATGTTAAATTACTGTCACAAAGCAAAATTTTTCTCATTGCAGCACTATTAATACCACACACAAGCCTCCCCTTTATCAGCTCATCTTTTAAGTCACCAAACCAACACATTTTAGCTTTGTTTATCAGGTCAGTTATATAAGCTGCAAATGTTTACCCTGCTTTCTGATCTCGTGTGTAAAACAAGTGCCTCTTTAATGTAATATTTGTCTGGGGGTGACACATCTCTCTGAATTTGAGTTTCAAACACTCAGGGTGTTCCCTTGATTCAGCCTGCACAATTGACAGTTTTCACCTTCTCCTTCATATACTGCTAGTGCATACACAAATGAACGCTCTCTTTCTATGGCTTCTGACCTAGCTAGGTTTAGCAAAACGAATGTCCTAGTGCATGCATCTTTGTCTGAATAAGCTGCTTGTATAAAAATATCGTACTCTTGCTCAAATATTCTCCAGTTCTCAGCAATATTCTGATCAAATGCAAATGGTGAGGTTTTTCGAAATCCGTCTGCCATATTAACACATACCAGTGAAGGCTTTTGTAAATATGCACAAACATACACAGATATACATATGCCAGAAATTTATGCCAGTACTTGCAACTATGCCCAATAGCACAACAAGCCTCTGAATAACTGAACTTTGCGGAGTAAGTGTCTCGGGCACTGTAACACTCTTGAAATCACAGTACTGTAGGAAATCACCCCTTATCAGTGTAAGAAACATCCCAAATAACTGCACTGTGTGAATGAACTGGGCAGGAGAAACTCAGAATAAGAGACATTTTGAAGTAATTGCACTTGGCAAATAAACAGTACACAGCACATTGAAACTTCCCCAAAATGGCGGTGCTTCACTAAGTAACTCTTTACAGTGCAGGGCACACGCTATAATGGCGACACTTTGCAAATAAACACACCCAGCACAAGAAACTTTTCAAAATTGCTGTACTTTGACTGTACTTCATAAAACATTTGCACTTTGCACACTAATGGACTCTTCAGAATAAATGCACAGTAATAAGCACACACAGTAAGCACTTACATACTTTAAACAACTTTAGTTATGCCCTGAATACAATATGAAGTCATAGTTATGCCAAACACAACATTTTGCTCAAAAAACATGCAGTTGGCTTGCTTTACTTACACTTACTGTGCCCTTTTTGCCCTTATTATATTCGTTTTGCTCGTTTAATCTCTTTTCATGCCCATTGTACTTTTCTTGTGCCCATTTTACTCTAAACATGCCTGTTTTGCTCTAAACACACTCGCTTTGCTTTAAACATACTCATTTTGCTTTTCTGATAGTTGTTTTATCAAATAACTTAATCTTAAACATTTTGCTTAATCAATAAACCTTTTGTGCCTTTTGCTTGTTTAATAATGTAGGTTATGCCGTTATAATGCCTCGTTTCATCTTTTTTATAAAGTAAACTGTGCAATTTTTCATTACCTTTAGTGCTTTTCTGGCTCCTTTTCCTGCTCATTTCAATTAGTTTACCTTCATTGTTATCTCTGCACCTCATGGTTCTGAATATCCGTTTCCTCTTCTGAGTTCATGTCTCTCGTCTAGTCAAGACGCTATAGACGAGACTTCATAGGTTCTGTTCAGACAGCTTTATTATACACAAACACGTCAGGATTGAAGCTTAATACTTTAACTTAGGTAAACTTATAAACAAACTAGCTGTTACATTCATACATGTTCACTCTCTGGCTGCAGTCTCAAAATGACACAGAATAGCACATGCTCGCTATTTATACATGCACATTCAGTCCTTGAAATGCTTGTTAAAGACACAGCACACACACTGTTCTACAGTTACACCAAAATGTGCTTGACTTTCATTGGTGCCACAGATCACTATACACTAGGAAAGAAAGCTTTGTGGCCCATCCACCTGCTTGGTGAATAAAATGCAATTAACTTTTCTTTTTGAATTCTGCCTTCCAGTTTGTAACCAGAGTTCCTTCCTGCCTCTCTTGTCTTTTCTGTAATGTTCTGTCCAGCTGTTTTCCTCCTTAAGACAGTTTGCTTCTATAATGGGTCCCTTATGCCCCTTCTTTCTTTATGGTGATATGTGCTAAAGGCATTACAAACTTCACCATCTCTCTAAGCTGCTGCTGGTTTCCAGTTGTTTTAATTTTATCAAATGCGATTTTTTTTTTACTACTGTGGCTAGACCTCGTTCATAAATCAGAACATAGTCAAAGTTCATGAGATTAGTACAGCTTCAGTTTCTGTTGCTTGCCAAGAATGCTCTTCGCAGTATCCACAATGTGCCCAGAACTGCAGCCTTTAGTAGTCCATATGATGTTAGTTGCAATGGCAGTATATTTTAATATACTTGGATATTCATTTTATTAGTCCAGTTGATTCCTAGAAAACTGCAGTTTTCTGGGTGTCTTTCTTCCATACTGTTTTGATCTCTGCTTGCCACACCTCACTGTTTATTGTTTACTTTTGTTGGGTGAGTTAGCCTCACTGGACATGGCCTGTTTTTAGTGGAGACTAAAGGTGGTATTTATATTGTTTACTTTCTTGACAGCTTGAGGCTTTTGATAAAAAGTTTGTTCTGTAGGAGAAGCAAAATCTTATAATGTAAAGCAACTTCCATTCATGATAATGGTTAAGTAAGAATGTCTTCTGTTTCTGTGACATGCATACTCTCACATATCCACACACACACACACACACACACACACACACACACACACACACACACACACACACACACACACACACACACACACACACACACACACACACACATACAAATTAGAAATAGATGTGAGTGCAAGTGCATGTATGTGGTATGGAAGAGCAACCAAGGCACTGCTACCCATCCAACAGTGTGAACATTGGTTCTAGATGATGGCCACTATTGAAGTGACACCCCAACTCCATGTGCAAAAATTGTAAGAAGGGGGTTATGGATGGCCGGATGGATGGGTGGATGGATGGACAGATAGAGATATATGACTCAAATAATAATTTGGTTGGCATCTGTTTAATCAACACAATTTGGTCGACTAAACAGATGGTCTACAGGTGTGCGAGATTGACAGTCCCTAGGTAGGGGAATATACCCATTTCCCTGGGATTGTGCAATTTCAGAGTTAGAATATATAACTAACAGGGAGTGCGGGGGGGGGGGCCCTCTTGCCTCCTGCAAAAAACAATGCTTTGATTTTTTTTTTTTAGTTTTACATGAGCTGAGATTAATTCTTGGCACTTGTCTAGTAGTGTGTTGACATTCATAACATTGATCTATTTGATTCAGCATTATGCACGTCAACATAAGCAGTGTTTAACTAGTTTAGGTAGATCCATCCATCCCTACACGTGTGTGTGTGTGTGTGTGTGTGTGTGTGTGTGTGTGTATATATATATATATATATATATATATATATATATACACATACACACATATACATATATGTGTGTGTCATATATATATATATATATATATATATATATATATATATCTATGTATATATATATATATATACACACACACACACACACACACACACACACACACACACACACACACACACACACACACACACACACACACACACACACACACACACACACACACAGAATTACAAAAAAAAAATCTCAAAAACAGACAAGGTAGGAAGTATCTTAATACTACGACTTATCTAATGTTTGTGTGTCTTTTTGTTTTTCAGACAGATCGGGACAATGACCTGGTTGGAGATGTGTGTGACACAAATGAAGACAGGTAGGCTGTATTCCCTATATAATAAATGATTGGAAAAGCTTTACATTGATGTCCTACCATGACAGATAATTCCTGTCGTCAAACAGTAAATTCAGAAACTGCAAGCAAAAAGTATGCCATACAGGGAATGAGAAAGATTATACAAAGTGTGGTTACCAGCACTTCAGGCTAAGACTCCCATAAAGAGGAACATGCACTCTTTTGAGGTGCATATCAGCATAAAATAACAAGATATTGAATATCTCTGTTGATTTATGTGCATGTGTTCTGTACTAAAAGGTAAGGATAAGTGCAGCACTCATGAAGTCATGTTATTTTTGGAAGCATCATTTCCTGAATAAGAAAATGGAAGAAGGCGACTTCACCGCACTGGCATTTTTCATAATTTTGGTTACTTTGTCTTGCTATGGGTGACCAAGTGAGTTTGTCCTGGTTAAGTCATATTCTGATGTGCAAACTGTTTACAGATTAAAGCTGTGATGATCAAACAATACTTGTATTACATACTTTATTACAGCTCAGAGTCACTAACACAGTCTTCATAGCGTATTGTATTTCCGTATAAACTTGTGGCTGCAATCCTTTTGACTGTACGGAACAGTTGTAGTTGTAGCTTTAGAGGAACTTGAAATAAGGCAAGGAGAATAAAATGTGGCATGTTATTGAATAAAGTAAACGTTATAATTTGCTTTAAAACTCTACTAACATTTATGTAAATGTGATTCTGTACATAAGCAACCAGTTGTTAGATATCACCAGGTATGTCTCTCATACTGTGACTCAGTATTATAACACTATTCAGAAAAACATTCTGTGGTTGTAGATTCCAAATATTGTGGATGCCTATGGCCTGGGTCATGCATAAAATAGGTTAGTTGTTCAGTCCAGCTCATCAGCTTAGTTAACAAATAAAATAAGTAAATAAACGGATTGTCAGCAGCAGAAAAGTTATAGATATCACTGAAGAATATAGCTGTTATGAAAGCAACACATTCATATATCACATTGCAGTATTCTTACTAAACCAAATCCTCATCTACAGTCAGTATATGAACATACTAACAGGCTGATGGGACAAACAATACCTACTGTGGGTACAGGATGTTTTGACCCCATAATGATAACACTAAAGCATTCAAAATACAGATCTAAAACAATATGAAGATAAACGACCAAATATCTAAATAAAAAAATCAAAACAACATGCTGTATAACTCAAGAAGGTGTAACACTACAAATTAAAATACAAGTTAAAATTAAAAAAATATATAACACAGAAACAAAAAAAAAAATAACCAAAATAATGGAATAAAAACATCCTATATTACAAAAAAATAAAGACATAATTACTGGAGTTAGTAATCCACTTGTACTTAAATTACTGTATGCTAAGCACGATTCATTACTTCTAAAGTAGAGATGCATCACAGCAGACTAAAATAATTAGACTGCTGCCACCTTCTGGTTCCAATTGAAATGGCAAGAAAAAACAGAATTTGGCATAAAGAAAAAGAAAATGTCATATACAGCTTGGTCATCCACACAGTTATAGGGTTGCCACCTTTTCAAATGGCCAAAGTGGGACATTTTTGGTACAAACATCAGATTTTACAGGCCGACACATACCCACGGTCAGTACAAAGGATAGAACTTAACTTTTTTGCCTCATAAGCTTAACCAGCCTAGTCTGCAAAGCTATGGAAAGAATCATTATGGAACTCATAAACAGAGACATAGGGGACCTACAGACACTTGACCCCACCCAGTTCGGCTTTGTAAAGGGCAGATCCTGCCTTTTAAACCTGGTTGACTTTTTCAAAACAGTCACTAGAGCCATTGATGAGGGCAAAACAGTCCATACAGCATACCTGGACTTGGCTAAGGCCTTCGACACAATACCCCACTCAGGCATCATAGATAAGCTCAACAGCTTAAAAGTAAACCCTTATGTCACTAGATGGGTTGCAAACTGGCTAAAGGACAGAACCCATAAAGTTAAAATCGCTGGAGCAATGTCAGACTCAAAGCCAGTCACAAGTGGTGTCCCACAGAGATCTGTCCTGGGACCCCTCTTGTTCGGCATTTATTTCTCAGATGTTAAAACAAACATGGGAGGGCTGTGGCTGACAAAGTTCGCAGATGACTGCAAACTAGGTGCCATAGTCGATACACCAGCAGACACACACATCCTACAAAAAGGCCTCACAGAAATGGACAACTGGTGCCGGAGTCATGGCCTTAAACTAAATGCCAAAAAATGTATAGTCATCCCCTTTGGGAAAAACAAAGTACCCACAAATTATCACATAGACAGCAACCCACTGAGTATGGAAAAAGTAATCAGAGACCTAAGGACCCAAGTCAACAGCGACCTCTCATTTGACACCCACGTTGCCAAAGTGGTTAGAAAAACATTCTACCTTGCACACCTCATCATGAAGGGATTCACATCCAGATCCAAGGATGTCATTGTACCCCTATATTCCTCCCTCATCAGACCCATGATTGAGTACAATGCCCCATTTGGTATACACCTCACCCGGCATTTGCAGCAGCTGGAGAGACCACAAAAGTACCTCACCAAGAGGATCAAGGGTCTCCAACATATGTCTTATTCTGCCAGGCTAAATAAACTTCAGCTCTATTCAGTAGCATACCGCCTGCTCAGAGGTGATCTCTGCCTGACGTACAAGGCCATGTCCATTCAGGATCTGATGGACATGCTCCACCTCAAAAAATCCAAATCCATCAGGACCACGAGAGCTAACGATTTAAACCTCGGCACAAGTATGAATAGGACATGCTGGAGGGATAGATTCATAACCCAGAGGCTTCCCATGCTTTGGAACAGGATCCCAGTTCGTATTAGGCAGTGCCCCTCACTGACTCTTTTCAAGAGAAATCTTGATGAGTGGATGGGAGATCGTAAGTTTACCCCAGGGGTCACATCTGTGTCACTGCTAGACAGGGGCACAGTAAACTAATTCTATTATATAAGGGGACCTTCATTGTGTCACTACTAGACAGAGGCACAGTATTCTAAATTTATTCTGTACAATTTTTGTACCATTTCATGGGATGGCAAAAGCCACATCACTATGGCTAGGCTTACAAATGCCCCATGGCTGATAGCCTAGTACTATACTATGAAACTATGAAACTATGAAATAAAAGCTTATTCTTGTAGCATTTTAGTTGCTTATTCTGTTTCTTATAACATTTAGGTATTTTAGATACAGAATAACTGTTTTATGCAACTATTACATAAAATATAGGAAATAATTTTCTCCTAAAATCTCAGGACATTTGCCATTTTTAAAATTTTTTGTCAGGACACAACTGCCCAAAGAGGGACTGGCCCTCGCAAAGTGGGACAGGTGGTAACCCTACACAGTTACTGAGAAAATGTCAAACATTACCTCAAAAAGAATCTGAAAAAAAAGTCATGAAGGATATCTGTACTGCTTTGCTAAATACAATCACGATCAAACAATAATATACATTTTATTGTTAATTTAAAAACTGATAAATTAATTATATTTACAAATTAAATAATATGTTAAATAAATTAACATTTACATATTAAAAAAGTTAAATAACATATTAAATTCCTATAAAAATTTCATGATTGAAATATTAAGCAATAAAATGTTTTTATAAAACTTAATTGGGGTCAAATAGTCCAGGGTCAAATCTTCTGGGGTCAAACTGTCTACTTACTATTCCCATAGACAATAAATGTAAATTTAAATATGAAAGTGTATACAATTGGATCGGGGTCAAACTGTCCTGTTTCCCCTACAGTTTATTATGTCTGCTTGTTGTTATGGTCATCTCTTTTTACTTCCCCTTCCTTCTCCATTTAATCTCCCTTCTGTATGTTGTCACGCATTTCACTATTTTATATACCTCACTGGGAACCATTCATAAAAACTGTACACAGCTGCACAGGGCTGGTTCACAGTAAAACCCATCTGCAATGTCCTGTACAATTCATAAAAATATCTCATAGCCCCCTGAATACCATGCAGTAGAGGCAAACATAACTGCATACCTGCAGAAGTCCAGGTATGCAGCTGGTATGCAAATGGATACCTACAGATTAAAGTGCCATTCACAAGATGGCATGCTAAAAAGGTGGAGTAGAGAAAAGAAGTTATGGGGAGGGTTGCAATATTAGACAACACATTGTATATACAGTAGCACAACACCCAGTATGCAAGAAATAGCGATGTGCCACTCATCAACAGCATCACAACTCCCTGAAATGGCACAACCATTATCTAAAAGTGGTGATGTGTCACTCAGCAACAACATCACCACTCCCTGGAAAGGCACAACACCCATTATCCAAAAGTGGTGATGTGTCACTCAGCAACATAATAACCACTCCCTGAAATGGCGCAGCACCCATTATCTAAAAGTGGTGATATCTCACTCAGCAACAACATCACCACTCCCTGGAAAAGCACAACACTCATTCTCCAAGAAATAGTGAGGTGTTGGTCAGCAACAACATCACCACTCCCTAGAATGGTGCAACACCCATTATCTAAAAGTGGTGCTTTGTCACTCAGCAACATCACCACTCCCTGATTTCTCCAAGAAATAGGGATGTGTTGCTTAGCAACAGCATCACCACTCACAGGAATGGCACAATACCCATTCTCCAAGAAATAGTGATGCATTGCTCAGCAACAGAGTCACTACTCCCTGGAATGACACTTCATGCAAGAAGAGAAGAACACTAGAGAGATATTTCAAGTTGCAATGCAGTTAAGTCAAGCACGCTAAACACAGACCTACTTGCCTGTCCCTCAGCACTGTGATGCAGCTAGGCTCCTGCTAGTGGTAGAGCTGCCATACCTGAGACTGTCATTAGGATAATATGTTAATGACTCGACCTGTCAAGGAAATATAGTCAAAAGTTGTATGAAATGGCCCCAGGGATTAAAGGTCAGCAGCTGTAAGCCATACTGCCCTGCCTACTTCATTACATCTGAGAATATGTATGTCCAAAGATGCTGATAATTGATTGTCTGTGGATGCTCTTGGTTTACCGTCACATTCTGTGTCTTACACCCTGAGTTTTTGGCTTTCTTATTATGATTTACCTAAGTTTTTATGTTGTTAATTGCTGATTTTTTTTGTTTTGTTTTGTTTTGTTTTGGGGGGGGGGGGTGTTGGTTGGAAATGCTTGCCCAGAAGAGCACCACAGCCCTGCCTGTTTACTTCAGGGATTATGCCTCCTTGTGGGATTTGTTCCTTGAAAGGGTTGCTTAAAGAAAGGTGAATGACATTTTAGGACATTTTGCCTCTTTAAGGGACATTGTTGCTTCCTGAGGATTGTTCTGGAGGGGGGGGGGGCTGTATCCAGTTAATTTGGAGGAGACATTTAAAGATGCTGCTGCTGTGAAGCTACTGCAGAA